>NC_065902.1:3478648-3781679 GCF_905147045.1 Nymphalis io | reverse complement strand
ATGAAAAAGTTTCTTTATGGCAGTCACTGGCTGACCGATTTTTAATTAAATTTAACAAGTAATATGTCAAACGTGATATGTCGATATAGCACGTAACGAATTAAAAAACACACCTACATATAGACTATACCAATCACAGGAGTACCAAATTCAAATAAACAACTATGGCTTATGAGATATCCAATTAATCTATGGTATTCATTATGGATTCGTGAAAATTGGCGAAGTTGTTGTCAGAACTTTGGAAGTAAAATTAAACTATATAATTAGTTAAATGAATTTCTTGTATTGTAAATAAAGATATATTAATCAAAACTGTTTGTAGTGCACAATATATCAGATCTAAATCAATCAAATCGTTTGGAATATCAATTTGTAAATCTAAGGTTTGTTTATCTCTAATAATTGCATTCAGAGTCAACAATATTGAAACTTTACAAAATGAAGTGCTTCTGTCGCGTAGTTTCAATTAAAATATTAATAGTCTTTAAATCATTGCCGTGGTAAGCACAGTCAGCTTCTAATGACATTTTTGCACTAAAAAACCCTAACAAAATTTTATATCTATATCTCCGACCTTATATCTCTAGCATATAGTGTTATCTGTTTCACATGGCTGTTGATTGTCATCACAAAGTGAAACTTGTAAAAACGTTTGCATTTGTGAAATGAAATATAAGTTACTGTTTTTTTTTCACCGTCAACCCGTTTCATTACTTCAACTTTTAATTTCGAAATGTGTGTGTATTTTCTAGTGAAAATAGTGGTATCCAAATCTATATTTACTCGTAATTTAAATGAAATGGAAAATTTTAATAAATAACCCTGACACAAAAAAAACTCTAAAATGTGTCTATAACTTCATTATAAGATTTAATTTTATTATTAGTAGCATTTTAATAAA
This sequence comes from Nymphalis io, assembly GCF_905147045.1. Lineage (NCBI taxonomy): Eukaryota > Metazoa > Arthropoda > Insecta > Lepidoptera > Nymphalidae > Nymphalis > Nymphalis io. Next base: position 3,780,775 of record NC_065902.1, on the reverse strand, counting down.
ACTTCGGGGTACGCAAATTTTGGTAAAACCCTTTTGTTAAGCATGAAATGATCTTCAAAGGTCTGAACAGATCTTCAAAATTTATACCTAAGAACCATTTCGATCACATCAGGTTTCAAGCAAAAAAAAGCAGTATCAAAAACAGTCTATTCATTTGGGAGCTACGATGCCACAACAGACAGATACATATGTTAAGCTTATAACACACCCATTTACGTCGGGGGATAAAAAATAATGAAGGATATCATTTCGCATAAATTACAGTCACTTTAGTGATACATATCACCCAGTAATAGCTTATAGCATCTATTTCTGTGAATTATGATTCCTGAGACTGAGTTATAAGCCAATTTAAATAGCTTATTTTCTATTTATAAATAGGAAAAACGTCCAATACCCTTTCCTCCTTTGCTTCCCAACTATTTTTTTTAATAAAAAACATTCGACGAACTTTTAGTGTTATCGATAAAAAAAATTTTTTAAAATAAAAAGTAAAATTTATGTTTGAAATATGCAATTATGTTTTTAGTCAACATTCTGCCAGTGAACGAACGTTGGTTTTAATCAGTTTTAAGACTTCTAAAATAGCAACGCAAGTACTCCTGTAAATGCCTTTTATTCAAACTTTCGTCTAAAGAATATAAGAGTACAATATTTTACAATTATATAATATTTTTTAAATTTTCCTATACAAAAAATATCAATATTTTTCAAACTACATCCAAATCCTATATTTTGGATTTATTTGAAACTAAGTAAATGTAAAAAAAAAATATCCGCTAAAGAATTTCATACGGTCACGGGTTAACATTTAATATTATTTTAGATCCGGTCATTCGTCATTTACTTTTTAATTGTGTACAGCCTCAAAATGAACGTCTTTTTATTATTAGCTACATTTCCACGAGCTGTGGATCAACGAATATTAAAATCATATTGTTATCAGGAATAAGCATGCATTGCAATCGGCTGCTGCTCATAAATTATTCTGGTTATTCACAATTATGTTACCAACAGTTTTAATAAAACTTTTCCAATGAATATTGCGTTGCACATATTACATCGAAATGAAATTCCGATAAAGTTATTGAAGTCAATTTTAGAATCTGAATCAAATTGCATTATCGGAAAATACGTGTAATATTTTAATACATTATAAAGTTATTATGCATTTATCTATCTATTATTACACGTCCTTGAAAATTCCTACTACCTTTTCATTTGTTTTAAATAAAACAATACATTTCGAACTATTTCCGATCGGTGATGTAAATATTATGTAAAATTTATGTATTTACAGATTTAGATAAAGTTATAGCAGACGTACACGCGAATAACGTTATCTACATATAAAACTATGGATAAACATACTATTTATATAATACAAATCATTATGCTAGACGCTAAGAAAAATGTTATATATAACTGTTATTTGAAACTTTTAGTTTAATAAATGATTTTATGGCAAGGCTTTATGCTAGCCCACCTGGTTAGTTATCAACCAATCATCATAAATTTTACAGCAGTGTTTATTGTTGTTGTGTTTCGGTTCGAAGGTTTAGTTTTTACCTATGGACACAAAGTGCATAACTACTTATTATCCAAGGTTGGTGGCGCTTAACTGACGATGTAAGGGATGGTTACATTTCTTACAGCGCCAATGTCTATGCACAGTGGTGATCACTTCCTATTAGGGTGCATTTGCCAGCCTTCATAAAAAAATAAAGATTTTTATAACTAAAAGAAAATTAAAAAAATAAGAACGTATTTTAACACAATATCGTTAAATAAATTGAAATATATATACTACATATAACATTTTGTTTCTGTGAACGCAATTACCGTTCGTGCATTTTTCTTTCCGCTATTTCTACGGTAACTAATGTACAACATAACTTACATTGTATAAAATTAATAAATAATAAAATACAGCAACGTAAGGCTTAATATCTATATTTAATATAATGCATTAGCTGTTTGCAAGATTTTATCCTAAGATATTTTTATCCAATGATAAATTCATAAATAAAATAAGTGATTATAAAATATTGAGATGTGCTGAGAAGCAGAAAATTAAGGATTTTTACGTGAAACCCAAAAATATATAACATTTGTGTTATAATTTAAATATATAAATAAATTGTGGCCAGAAAATTATTAAGAAAAAAAAAACTAACTATGGCTAGAGAGTATTCAGGTTCATATCGTTTAGGAGGAGAATGATTACAAACACACAAACTTGAATTTTATACATAAGATTATTGCGGTACGGTTTCTGTTTCACTCTAAATTAATCTTAGTTCAAGAGATTCGACATACTACAACAAAGAGACTATCTTGCTTTTTTACATGACGTGTGGCTAGCACCAGGACTCATAGGCCTGTGGAAAAGGTGTAGCATTGACAGAAAAAAATATTTAGTCCATCAGTGCTCGTGAATTCTCGAAAATCAAAATACGGTAATAATTAATTAACTATGTTCAGGAGTTTATTCTTTAAATGTGAGTGAGCCAGAGAAATTTCAGGCACAAGGGACATTAGTTGCCAAGGTTGGTAGCACATTGGCGTGGTAAGGAATGGATTATATTACTTATGGCACCAATATCTATGAGCAGTGGTGACCACTTACCGTCATTATAAAAAAACCCTTTCTATCATTTCACGATCGCGATTTACGGTACACTTCGAATTTTTTCTTACAGAATATCTAAGGATAAATGTCCGATACCAAATGACATACCACGCCCAAATATCGCGTGAATTTAACTCATAAAACATTCATTCGTATTGTGCAGTTTCCTTACTTCCTATTCAAACCAAGTTTCATGACCATTTTTAGTGTAGGCTGAATAGAAAATCAGTGTAAGCTAATAAAGCTGTTTACTCGTGATATAATCAAATTTCTGCATTGTTGTTGCAAATTAAATTAGCCTGTGTTTACTGCACTTAGTATAGAGAAAATATTAAGCCTCATTGCAATTGACAATCATAAAGAATCCGCCTGTTACACCTCCTGTGCATATACATCATAAAGTATTGAAACTATTTCGTAAAAAAGTACGTGGCTGGCGGCCCTGCCTATGAATTAGATGCAGTCTAAGCAATATCAGTGAATTCGATTGGCACTTATCACAAAACTGAAGAGCATACGTCAATTAAAGTTTAATAAAAATGATTTTTACAGATTTCCTGAAAAACGTTATGTTATACATCAAAGAAATATATGGGAATACTTTGGGATCTTACGCAATAGAATAAAGTTTAAATCATCCAAATCAATGTCTAGGGCACTCGAAGTGCACAAACATAGAAAAGAATACGCCTCGAAAATTGCTGTTGATGCTAATAAAGTGATACCTATAACGTATTCCAACCACAAGAGGATTAAAAAAAAATAAACAGCTTTGACATTGATTTGACATGATGTCATTGGTCGTGATCTTAAATATGATATCCATTATTTATTAATGAAATAATGATATTTCGAATGTCATTGAATTTGTTATCGGAACTTTAATAAGTAGTAATAATAAGTAATTATTTATGAACGTTTATGTCTATTTTGACAAAAACTAAGAATTATAATTTGCTTATGTTTCCCAGATGAGTTAGAAACCAAAACATTAACTGCGCTTGCACATCCACTTTTGCACGCGTTAATCGTGCGATATTATGAATGGACAAGGGTTACACATAATAATGTAAGAAAAGACAATCTTGGTGGTAGGGCTTTGTGGGCGCCGTCTATTTAGGGTACCACCCACTCATCAGTTAATCTACCACCAAACAGCAATATTTAATATTGTTATGTTCCGGTTCGAAGAATGAGTGAGCCAGCATAACTACAGACCAAGTGGCATAACATCTTATTTCCCAAGGTAGGTGGCGCGTTAGCGATGTAAGAAATAGTTAATATAATAATAATATCATCAAACGGCCCATTTGCCTGATTGTCTTTTATAAAAAACATCACTTCGCTACTGCATGTGAAGGCGTCGATTAATCTATGGATTAACTTTTTTTTGGAATTGAAAGTAACAACTGTTTTGTTAACATAGCAACGTTCAACATACAAACTATTTCATAATTTTCTTAGCAACATTCATCACTCATCGGCAACTTATTAATGATGATCGTTAAATGTTAAAAAACCATTATTTATATAAACATATACATAATAGATACAATCGCCGTGTTCGTTTTACGGAAGCAATTGTAAAAAAGTAGAACAGAAATTACTAAGATTATTATTAATAGAAATTGGCAGCGAAATGGAATGCTACGTTGTACTAATTTAATAACGTTTAACCGTTTATTTTGTAATTAATATCATAGACCCTATCCATCGTCATCTTGTCTCAAAATATTATATTTGTTACGTAACAATATTATAGTATAATTTTATAAACGATCCATTTTTTTAATACCTATTCAGAAAAATTACTACTACCATTTAAATTGAACTTTCATATTATTATAATTTCTAAATTCAGAACGAATCTATGTTATGTATATATTGTATACATATGTTTATGTATATGTAGTCTCAATACTTTTGTATTATAGATTTGTGCATCTCCAAATATCTAAAGTCTGCGACGGAATATTGCTTATATCTTGGGAAAACAGGAAAAAAGAACTATAAGTTTATTTGTCAAACTGTTCAATAAATTCATGCAAAAATAGAAAGTTTGTTATTGTTATCATCAATGTTTCTCTAAATAAAAAGAACCGTTTTAATCATTAATTACGGTATATCTCGAATTACATGATATATTAATAAAACCATGAGAAGAAAAAAATGGGCTGATCGGTATGATTATATTACGAGTAATACAGTACAGACGAAGTGATTACTTTACTCGATACTGATTTTTTTTTATTTAAGTACAACATTACATATATTAAACATTTATTGATATGCATATACAGTATAAAAAATTTATTACATTGTAGTATAAAAAATTTATCTTATATATAACAATTACAGATGTAAACAATATTGACAGAAATTTTCCTATAAGCTTGTTTTTCATAACGCATTTCTTGTTTGGCTGTTAAGATAACGTCGTGAGCAGTTTAGCATCGTCGGATGAAGTTCTACCATATATATTACCTCTAATCCGCATTTGAACCGCTTGTTGGTAAACGATTCCCGCCATCTCCTCAAGCGAGAAAACCTGAGCCCAGCAGTGGGACACTTACAGACTGTTATGAAATCAGGTCGGATAGCGACGATAAATAGTAAAAGTAATATTAAGGAACATAATTTTGTCTCCTTAAGATGACCTTACGTATGATAGATAACCGTTGAAACTGTGCCAAACGTAAAATTCTACAAACATTACAAATTAAATCAATAAGTTTTTAGTAGACAAATAATGTACTTTTTAGCGTGCATTGATTTATGAAGCATATAAGATATAGTATAATTTATTTTTCGCTTATGTATGTATATGCAAATTATAAGCAAAGGCTCACAAATGTATTGCCTATAAGCTGAGCAAATCGTTTGTATTATAATTCATAGTAAACTAAAAATATATTAAATTACATAATGAATACAAAATATATGCAAACGTTTTAAAAGTCACATAAAATTCAAATGCCAGAACTGTTGTAAAAATCAGTAGCGGCGGAAATATGTAATACGTTAGCTGCTAGCCTTTTTAGGTATCAACCACTGGTTTTTAATATCCATATGCACATATTTAAAAATGTTTTGTGTCATAACCTACCATATAAAGTATGTAAGCATATTTCAGTAAAATGCAGTTTTACGTAACACGAGAGTACCTTAAACATGAAATAATATATTAACGCGGTTAGAATTGTGTACGGATTATGTTCTTTATGAAATTGTAACATTCATTTATTCATACAGTTATTGATTCTTTATTTTAATTTGCAAATAAAGTATTGCTTAAAATTAAATATGTTTTTTAAATATAATATGCTACTCATAGTTGAAAAGGTCGTATGAAAAAATTTAAATTCCATCTGAAAACTGCATAGTCGTAAGTTACTATATACCTATAGTATATGTTTATAAGTAACGTTATCCGTTAGTTACCATATAAATAAGAGATAAAAATAAAAATGTTACACTAAAAACACAAGGAAATATTTAGTTTTTATTTTCTCCCCTAAAGAACACAATTTATACATACATTTTGCATGATAAATAGTACTAATGTCGTAGTTATAAATAAATATAATTTATAACTTTATTTATTTTTAATACATCTTAAATAACTTGAATAAATATGACTATAAAACATATATTGACTGTAAAACAATACATAGAAAATATTACAACCTGTCACTGTCGTAAATAATACTAGCAGCTGATAAGAGCTACAACATTAGCAAAGCTACGATGTTTTCTTAAAAAATACATTTTATAATATTATGTGTTTATAAGTACTCAGTCGAGTAAAAGTTTTTATTTAATATTCATAATATAAAAATGTTACCTTAAAAAAACCCTTTTAATCCTTGCTAACAAAAGTTTTAAATGCACATTACACGAACAACACTAAAGAATTAAATTATTTTCAAATCACAAAGTTACTTCAGTTCTATGAAAGTCGGAATACGATTCAGGGAGCGTATGACGAAGGGCGGGCGGGCGTGCACCGACCCGGACACACGGCGGCTGACTGAAGCATATCAAACAGTTGCTACACTAGTAGTATACAACTCGTAGTTTGTCTATTGTTTCGATTTGTAGGTTTTTTAGCACAATATACAAACAATTGGCGACAATTACTTTTAAATTCTTGGCATTTGCACAAATGTCATGACATAATTTTTAAAACACATGATAAGATGTTAATACGTCAGGTTTAGTAAATAAGTTTTATAATGTCACCAGATGATACATTTTTTTACGTAAAATACGTTTTCAGGTATATTCAAACACATTGTAATCTCTATAGACACTACCACTACCATTCTATTTGTTTAAATTTTACGTATAAAAAACCTATATCGAAGTATTTGTAATTTGTTAAACTACATAAAAAACAAATTTACAAGTATTCTCTCCTAGTTCATACAATTTTATAATTCGCATAATATTGAATTATCTTTAATTATTCTCTTCATGAAAGAATGTTTTTAAATATTTTAAAAATAATTTCGTTTTCATTTTTTAAATCTTCTGCCCGGAAAACCGGAAAGCGGATTACGGATGTATCTCAAAAATACGGATTCATTTATGTGGAACCATTTTAGAACGCAATTTTAAATATCGAATCGTCGGCTCAGAATTATGAACATGTCCATATTATATTTTATTCAAAATCTCTTAACCGTGTTATATTTTTAAAAAAGTTTATAACCTTATAAAATGTATTGCCTTGTAATTATACCTACAAAATTATACAGAGTATATTAATACTTACAGCTTTACCTTTAAATATTGAATGTCTTCTTTTTTTGAATGTCAAATCAATGGCGACGTAAAGACATATTGTGTGAAACCGAATAAAAGAAGATATTCGCGTAGGTAAGCAAACGTACATGTTTTTTTAAATCATCATGGATTAATTTGTTTTATTAAGTAAAAACTAGCATTTAAATTCATTTAATTGATTTATTTTTTATAAATATATAATCTTAAAGAAAATTATTTTTACGAGTCAAACTAAAAGTTCTGAACTAAATGACCTCTTAAATTATAATTTCTTTATATTAATTTAAAACAATAGTGATTTTTGTACCTTTTCGAGTCGTATTTTTTACTTTTCAAAAGGAGTAGATGATATAACTCTAAGCCTGTATCTTGCTACGTTAGCAATTATCCTATTCTTTTTTATAATATTTTATATTAATTAAGTATATATATAGTAAGAATTCCCTTTAAAACAATCGTAGTGTTATAATATATATGCCAATCTATATTTAAAATTTCGATACGCGCATTGCCCGTCTGACAGCGCTGTTACCTTCTATTAAAAAAAGATATATTTATGAATACTTCATACAAAATTCGTGCTTATAGTCACCGACGGTTATTGCACTTAATATATAATCAATAAGCAACTAGTATAGAAAAAAAAACTGAAATTTTGATACGACATGCCTATATTTTCATACACTACCGTAGTATTTAATAGGTTTTTGTTGAAAATATTTCACAAATCTAATGATACGATTACATTACTCTAATGTAATTCATTCGTTGTATAAACGCTGTGTCGATCAAGTGTGACTTGTTTTCACTTTAACTCGTGTTTACCATTAATTACATAATAAACGCAAATATTGTCGCTGTGGAAGATGGCAACATTAATTAAAAAAAAACAAACAAGAATATGTTAGAGGGAACTAGTAAGTAGTAAATTGCGGGAACTTTTCTTCGTCCGCTCAAACCAGCATTGGCAACCGTACGATTTATATCGTATTTATATGATCCTTTTGGAGCTGATACGATGATATATTCGAAATCGTACGCAAAGCATAGAAACTTTTGAAATCATTAAATTTTCATAACAAAATAGAAAAATAATATTACATTGTTAATTTTGTCGATATAAGAAATTAATGTACTAACTTAATACCTACGCGAAAGTAATTTATGACATCATCTATGTATGTGTGTTTTACTAGTTTCAAGAATAGAATTGTATATTTTTAGTAGTAGACACAGACCGAAAATAAAACGTCATCCATTATTTCCATACGCTTTTGTTGTACGAGTACCAACTTTTTTTAATTTACAATTCTATCTACACTACAGCAAAATACTGTTTTTCCTATTACATGATACGATACCCTTAAAAATAAAATGGTATCACGGGCTCGAACAGATTGAATACTTCAAAAGTATTTCTTAATTCCAAACAGTTCTTCAGATCTGCTTAAGCTCACAGTCGTAGTTGTCTTGTATTTCAGTGATCTTGTAAACTGTTCAACGTAATCACTCCGCTCTTCCCGCATGGAGATACTAAAGTATCTTATACATCTAAAATCTTTTCCTAGAATCAATCCATCCACCAGGTGAACCGGATAAAACTGGTTAAGTAGTTTCTAACATTATAACAGACGGATCACTTTCGTTACATGACGTGCAATGATTATATTTTCATGTTTCATTCATTCATTCATCATATTATATATATATTATTATATACGTATTAAAAAAAAAACATGAAAACGGTGATTTATTTAATACATATTAATAATATGATAAATAAAGTAGTTGGTATTATCGTACAATTTTGACGACAAAAGGGGTAAAAAGGTGTCCTTAACACAAATCGTTGGTCCAAATTTGACCTTAGAAAGTTACATTGAAATATTCGACTATTTTTACAATTACAAAGACTAATTTTACAAGCATTAAACAAAAACAAAATTATTTGTTTAACAAATATCTTTATTAATGTCCATGAAGTAGTTGTTACACACTCACCATTGAAACCAAAAAAAAAACTAATAAGTTGGCAAAACTTAGGTTGTAGAGCTTAACTCTAAAGTTAAAGTTATGGTTTTTTGCAGAAATTAATCGCCTACTCTACTATATTGCCAACGTCTACAATATCGTCAACTCACATCACGAACAAAAGTGAGGAGCAAGAACACGGGTAGTCTATAAAGATAACGTGTCTGATTGAACTAAATACAGCATCTACGAGTGGGGCGGGCTTAAACTGGGTAAGGCAGAGTGCCTTGCCTAGCACTGCAAAATCTGCAACTGCAGCCGTGTTGCGATTTCTAGAGCGCGGACGTTTCCAGTACAATATAAAAAAAACAAACTTTAAACTCTTTCGGAACTGCTTCGACGCGTGTACTTTAGCAATAAAAAATAAGAACCTAATTAAATAAAACATTTTGTAATCTTACGTTTAAATAAAATATGTAAATGTTTATTTTATCGATAGATCCACGTGTATATTTATGTATTTCTTGGTTCATATTTATACCCGAGCATGTCCTGTAGTACAGTATTCGATCTTACGTCGACAAAACAAATAAACAAGCACTGATTATTACACATTCTCTAGCACGCACAAAACATTTTATCTCTATTGTGGGTGCGGCAGTGATACAGCTTAAGAAATGTTTTTTTTAAATATTATTACGTAAGGTCTATCGCTACGAACACAAAAACGCTCATTTAAAAAACAATGATAATTATGAAAGCAATTAAATCAATAACTTATATATTTTAGGGTAATATTTGAAATTTGTTAATATTTATTTTGTTTCGAAACAAAACATGCGTAAAATGGAATTAATATATTCTCACCGCTACCTAATATATGAAAAAGATTAGAGCATGTTTCAAGGCTGTATAGTGGAATACATTTACCTTTTCCGAGAAGAACATATAATATGAAATAAAAAAATTGATTATGTCAAATCAGTAAAGTCCAAATCTTTTATTTAATTTCGACATTTTTGGATAAGTTCTTACATTTTTTTACTCAAAGATTAATTTCATATTATCTTTTTATAGATTATAATAATTCTACAAGTATAAGGTGAGCAAATAACATTTATATCAAAGCTTTTAATTTGTATAATTAAAAATTTATCAACTGTATAATAATAATGTATAAAAATAGACATTCAATAAAATTGATTATTAAGCTGAGCTCAGCAATAATATTATGAGTATATAGTAGGTGTATACATACATGGCTTCCAATGCTGAAAGTTTTCCTTCTCGTCCAGACAGTCAATGTATCAATAATCTTTTTGTATCAATGATAAAGAAACACGAACTTTTCGATCGGAATATTCAAACAAAATTCATGAGCACATTAAGCTCCTAAATATAATAACCCTCGAACATTATCTATCGTATATTTCTAACAAAGTTTCTATATTTTTTTTGTTAAAGTTAAAAAAGATATACTTTAAAAAAACATTTTTATTCTCATTATCAAATACCAGTGACGGCAGTTATTTCCAAAGTATAACCAACCGCGAAAGATAACTGGATGAGATGCAATCCATAATTACCGGAGAGTATTCAGGTGTAGAACCGAATTCAATAGCTAACAAATAAACTCTGAAGAGAATGACTTGACAGTAAAACAACAACTTTTTATTGGGCTGACCCGAAATATATATAAACCCTCGGGATCTGCAGCCTTGGAAAGCTAGCCTTGACCAACAAGGCATTTAACACATAATAAATCATTGTCAAATAACATAAATCAGGAATAATAATAGTTATATAACGTAAAAAATTCAATTCTCACGATAGCCATAAACTGTAGCCACCACAATGATGGATAGATAAAAATTTAAATTAGGCCAGCCGTTTCCAAATAAACAGTCGCTTGTTTAGTCAAATAAAGAGAGAAAAGACTTCTATTATATTTTTTAGAACAGAATAAACCTTCCCACGTGTGTGAAAACCACAAATATTTATTTGACGCTTTCAAAACGCGTTTATTTTGTGCTTTTCTCAAAAATAACTAAAATGTACCAGATGTTTTAATTCTCATGCATATTTTTATAGCATTATAAAATCCGCCTATTTCTTATTCAAACAGAATATACGTAAAATATATTATGTTATTTTTATTTTGTACCTTTGTTATCAATTAAAAATAATTCGAATTAGATTAATGTATGATTTTCTTGAGCATTTTTATGTACTAGTTAGTACTACTATCTACTATTATATACCTGTAGAATACATTCATTTTCCAAACCGGTTTTAAAATGACGGTTCAAAGACTTGCTTCTTGTAAGAGCATACTTCAATGAAGTTCATTTTAATTTTCATTTTGATGGTTAACAGCTGCTGGTTTTAATATGCAACGCTACGAATCGCTACACCTCCTACGAAAATAGAATACAATTAAAGTTTTCTTTATTTTAATAAAACAGTCTAATATCATTATAAATCGTGTATTTAGGGTTAATTAGAATACAGTAATGAAGTTTTTTTTTAATTAAAAACGTGTTATAAAAAGTAATAAGAAATTTAATTTAGTTATTAAATTAAAGTAATATGACAGCCCGTAAAATAATATCCCACTGCTGGGCTATGTCTCATCTCATTTAGAGAACGTTTTAATTTCACCACGCTGCTCAAATTTAAGTTAGATATCTTAATCATATTTCTTATTACTTCTTGAGTTTAAGCCAACGTACTATGCATGCCGCTATCACTTCCACGTAACAAATGTAAATTATTTATGTACATACATAACAGTAAATTTTAGTCATTTGAATTTAGTTAGTGTCGGCAAGTTTACTCTAAAAACATATAAAGCTATGTACACCTACTTAAATATGTATAACAATTTTGTGCAACGTACACCGCTGCATATAAAATGAATTATTTGAAAAATATAGAGGCCTAACCAATGTTAAAAATAATAAATAATTCTAACAACTTAAATAGCTTTTAAAATGAACAGATTAAGTTTTATATTCATTTAGCGATTTCATATTTCAGCTCTATTTTAGTATTTATTTTAGTATTTATATCAATAAATTTTATGAATTAGCAAAAAGTTAAAAATATTCTGGACTGTGACTTGCCCGATTTGCCCTGGCCTATTGCGTACGAATTATTTATTTAAGATGTCAACAGATAGTATAATGAATTAAAGTAAAATTTATTTTATTTTAAATAAAATAAGCGCTAATAATTCCCTTATAAGAAACTAAATTTGTTAATAAATGATGGCAACACTCGTGAACGACAGCTAGAGACCGAAGGTCTCCAAAGATTATTTATTCAAATTCCTTGTATGAGCTCTAACGACGAAAATTTTCTACACTTTCATGTAATTTTATTAAGTTTTCCACTTTCTTCACTTAAGAGTTTTATATTTTACTCAATTAAATTTACTGAAAATAGTGTAAAATTCAAAATATATTACCTAGTATCTAAGCATATTTTTCCTAAAAACCTACATTCAATAAGACATTTAATAAAAAAAAATATGAACAAGATTACGTTAATTGATTCTAATATTTATGTCCACAAGAACAATGTTTTCTTCTCAAAATGTATGAAAATTTTATCAATGAAACTGCGAACATTTGACGTTATGACGTTACGTTTGTACGTTATACTCATGAATGTTAAAATTCCTTTTTTTCATAAAAATTCCAATTAATGTATAGACGAGCACGTGCTATCCACTCTTGCTCTTATTGATTCGACAATATCACGTGTCGTTCGACTGCTTTTACACGTATAGTGCTTGTTAAAATTTCCATATGGATTACATTACACCTTAGTACAAAGCTAAGCTTGTCTAGATAATACGTGCACGGTATAAGGTCTCAGCGTCCATCGATACAGTTATCGTATCAGGTCAGGTATCCCTGTTATGTAAGACAGGTTTAAGTTATTTATATTGTCACACCTTGATAATATCCAAATAAACTGGTAGAAGATTTTTTTTAAATGTAACGTTTTCTCCTCGAAGCGTTTATTTTAATTGCTTGATTTATTAACAATAACTTAAATGTCAGTTTTCTGTTTGTGTTTACGCCTTAAACTCATTCATTAATTCATTGTTGATTTTTTATTCTATCCGTCAAAACGACACCGATATTCGAAATTCAAGATACGAAATACGAATCCAAGGGTTTTAATCGACTCCATAATTACCTTATGATCTCATAATTAGTGATTATTTTCATGTCTGTTTTCTATACAAACGTTATACATATATCATATCTTGTATACCATTATTAGTTTACCTTTATTAGTTTTAGTTCGGGGATAATATCTGAGTCAGTGCTTCTCAGAAGTCCCCGACAATGCTATTCTGTAAAAACATTCGCATTGTCAAACAGGTTTCTTATAGGCAAGCGTGCTACATCTTAGACCGTGTCGATACTTAACATCAGGCAAGTCAACGGTCAAACGCTGGCCTATTAATTGTAAAAAAAAATTGTATTTCACTCGTTAAATGTTGAAAACCGATTAACAGTGATACGGTATCTTGTCCTTCAATAAAAGTTTAAAGACATTAAGGCAATCTGCATGTTAGTTTTTCCACATGTTTATCCAAACTTTCTCCTTAAGAAAATATAAGAAAATATTTCCTTTTCCATTTTTATGTCATACCAAGAGCTTGGAATTTTTGTAAAGGTAAAACGTATAGTAAAGCTAAGTTTTTATATTAAACTAGTATAACTGATTGGTAAATTGATATATTTATGACAATATATATAAAATAAACATACATTGTATATTGCCAGAGATATACCGTGCTCTCTAATTTTTTTTTTTCATAAGTCTTAAAAAATTGGTGTAATTTGTAGCTACTTAAAAGAAGCCTTTCTTTTGTATATATTATTTGGGTAATTTTAAGGCCTTTTGTAACCGACAGAATTGATGTAAAAGGCCTGACATCCGCAATAAAAAAACCTACTGTTAATATGATCGCGTGGGCATTATACATGCATAAGCATGCGAGTGTGGGGGGGTGAGAAAATACAAGCTCCATAAGAAAATTTTACAAGACATAAACATGAAATTCATTAATTCCTTGAATTCTTCAGTTCACTGTTAAATTTATTTCTTTATCATCATTTTATGCGCACTTCGTTGAAATTGAGTTAATAGCAAATTATAAAATATTATTAACAAATACGTATAAAAAATTCATCCTCAACATCATTTTCTTGCCAGAATGGTATTTATAAGAAAGCGGCATGATAGGTTATAAGTGTATATAGTGTATATTTAACAAAAATTCCGCCTACTGCTATTTGTTTTTCGGATCGTGAACAAAACTTTGAAATTTCAGTTTATGCATGTAAATAATATCAATCGACTCTGAAGACAAAAAATAAACTATTTCTTGCAACTTTGTTTAAAATATATAATTATATGTATGCATTGATAAATTCTCTCTGTAATAAAACTTTAAGTAAATTAGCCGTCTATTAAATTAATTATTAATTTTAAATTAAAACTAAGAAAGGTAAAAAATCGTTTGTAAATATACGATTTTTAAGATAAAATCAAAAGAGCACTTGAGTGGAATATTTTTGACGTATAATTTTCTCGTCGTTTAGTAACATTATATTTTATTGGCACGTGGATTGAAGATCGATTATCGATATAATCTTACCTAAAGCTCGAGTATGTGATGAGTGGGTGATACCTACACAGACGGGCTTAAGCAAGGCTAAGGCCTTGTACCAAGTAAATGTACTTTATTTGTAATTTCAGGTAATCGTGATCATGAAGATGTCGTGATTATGTAATATATATAATATTATTACATCTGTACAAAACTTGGTACATCTACATTTGATTGTGAAGATTGTGTTATGTGCTACGTATGTAACTGTTTCGGTTGGACTTTGGATTTGTTTCAAAGGTAAGAAAAACATACTCCAATCCCATCCCAAACATCCAAATCCCCATACATCCAAATCTGTCCAGACATTTAAAAACTATTGCAAAATAAACTTAACACTATTGCACTCCTTTTTTCGGCAGTCGTATAATAAAGCTTCATGAAACATTGACTTCGAAATTATTGTGATGTAATCTAAAAACAATTTCACAAAGACAAAAGTAACAATAATAAAAAAATATAGCCTATTCCAACCACAAGACGAATCAAGAGAAATAAACAACTTTGACATTAAACTGACTAATTGATCGAGTTCTTGAATAATATATGGTTTTTATTATGGATTCGCGAAAAAATGTCTATAAATATCGGCAAAGTTGTTATCGAAACTTTGAAAGTAAAATTAAAATTGACATAAGTAGTTGGAATAGTGTTGTATAATAACTAAAGATACATTAATCAAGAACTGACTGTAGTGCATAATATAGCTTAGCAAGTCGCATGGAAGGCTTGTTTATCTTACTCCTTCGATTGGAATATGCTATAATAAGATTAATAACAAACTCCCACACCAACATATAATATAGATATTCTACAATTATTTTACTACTTATATGATTGGCAGGTTAGTTTAGTTTGAAATTAGTTGTTTTTCGTAAAATGTCATGATCATTTTTCCCGGTTCCAACCTTCGAGTATTTCGGCAATTAAAATATATGAATTTGTTAGTGATTCTCTCAAACTGAATTAGTCTTAGTTTTAAGCCTTTTTTATTTTATTTAGCGTGTAACGATGAGGCCGACATATAGGCTGCCTATAAAGGTCCTTTAAAAATAAAAGATTAAAAGTGTTTTAACAATTACATTGGTATTTATTTTATGTACTAAATCAGGGCGCTAACGTTCTGCCTCTCGTGTTGGTTGGCATACGCCGTGTGCTGCGGGCTATTAATTGCATCCATGGCTGGCATCGCTTACGGTTACAACTATTGCGTGGCAGAGTTCGTAACATTTACAAGTAAATATTTCATTCATCATCACGATGAAAACAAAAGTCATTCATAGCTCCCGTATATTGAACGCGAATATAAGTTTTGTATGATAAAATAATATTACTAATAATAATGCTAGCACTGAGTCGGATACTAAATGCTGATTATTATTTCTATTTTATTTAATAACAATAACACCATTATATCCACTTTAATAACAATCTAGCAAAGCAAGACTTTGAATGTATCGCCAACAGATTATATTTATATAAATACATACTTTATATGTAAAGTAACCATTAAAGTCCGCGCGGTTACTATGTTCTAAAAACGTTTCGTTTTGCGTAAGAACAATAAAATTGTAGTAAGCATTGCAGAAATATCAGTCACTTTCGTACATTTACCCTAATCCTTTATTCTTAGTATTCTGTGTAGTATTATCCTGTATAATGACTGAAAATATACTTTATTGCATTATGAATGCAGATTCTATTCTATCCGAGAAAAAGCGGCAATAAACTAAGTAGTTATTCTTTGGTAATATTTCAAACACAATGTTCTGTGAATCAAAACAGTTAAATTTATATATATTCTGCCGGAAAGAAAACAAGTTATAACTCCAACCCTTATTTATTATTGTTTTCTTAACATAATATGACATAACATTTGTTCATGACATAACGTATATTTGGTAAAATAAGTTCTGTTTAATGACAGGGAACGATGTAAAAGTTTACATGCGAAGAGGACAATTTAACGATAAGCCAAGTATATTCCAGCCAAAAAGAAGAATGGGCGACGATGAAGATGGTAAGTTTATTACTACTGTTTTTTTAAATATATTAATAATAAGTTGTTAAGCTAAGTTTTATTTGTTATTTCTGGTGTTTCTAGTAAGCTTATTTGTCAGAGTATTTTGATCTTTATACAAATATATAGAGCACACGATCGCATGAAAAACATATATTTAAAAATTTAATATTATAAATTGAAGGCTTTTTAGCCAACCATACTGTTATCCCGAAATAATGGGAAAGTATAGTCTTAATAAATTTATGGACAATCGATAAAGGTATTTTCCTATAGTTACCTGTTGCCAGTCATTAATATCCAGATTTTTAATACGTAAATATCGATATTGATATTGATAATGTTATATCAACATTCAAAGTACTGCGCTATAGGTGCACACAACAGACGCGAAGCGACACACTAGTTTATATGGCACTTATATTTTATTTAACAAAATTTATTTGAACATGCAAATAAAATTAATAAAAATTGAATACAATGGTTTACTTAATCGTATATTTTCTTTGGCACTATTAGAAGTAAATATTCAAATAAGTTTTATTTTTACTAATGGTAGGGTTTTGTGCAAGCTCGTCTGGGTAGGTACCACCCACTCATCAGATATTCTACCGCAAAACAGCCGTATTTAGTATTGTTGCGTTACGGTTTAAAGGGTGAGTGAGCCAGTTTTATTACAGGCACAAGGGACATAAACCTTCGTTCCCAAGGTTGGTGGCGATATAAGCGATGGTTAATATTTCTTACATCTACGGGCGTTGGTGACCACTTACCAGGTGGCCAATATGCTCGTCCGCCTACTTTTTCTATAAAAAATAAAAATAAATCTTTATTTTAGCCTTAATATTATAAAAAATGTATATTGCAGACTTTCCAATTAACCTGATTGATGACTATAAACAAGAAGTGCAATCAAACGATGAAGCAGCAATGTCAAATAAATGGATGCAAGATCAAGATACAAGAAAGTACGCTGAAAGGCTAACAAAGTATTTAGAACGCCCTAAAACATTAATCGAAACGAACGAACAATCTATAAGTTCTAAGGTAAACCTACAAAATACTTACGTTTGAATGGAATTAAGAAGATACGTCCAAACGTTCTGATTTAACTCGTAGATAACTGAAAGTCTAAATATAGCTTAGGAAATAATCACTCAATAATCAACGCTTTGGCCATGGCCGCCGTTATCGCGAGAGACAAGCCAAATGTGTGGGAAATATTCTAACTCTCATAATCCAATGGCACGGCAAATCCAACATAACTGGAAAAGGTTCAGGCGCAGGACACACAACACATTAACGCGCTTTCCGAGGCACGGATGTGTAAATACTACAAATTTACAGATTCCGGACTGCTACTAAAATACCCTTACAGGAAACCCCAATAACCTTTTGGTGGCCGACATATCCCGAATTTTACCCCAGGTTTTCGAGACAGCTGGCCACCAGATCTAGCACATTATAATTATCAATATTCGAAACAAAGGCAAAAGTTCAAACCAAAATTAAAATGGTGTTGGAATATAAAATATACGTTGTTCCAAAAATTATATAAAACGGTAGTATAAAAAAGTTAGTAAGTTTAAAATAATCATTTATACAGATGTTTTTTTTTTCATAGGAACCAAACAATATTTTACCAATACTTCCAACTCAGCACCTATTAGTAACATATCCAACAGTTTCCACGACATTATGGCAAAGTGGGTCTAGAGAGATTTTAAGAAAAATGTTCGACCCAGTGTTACGACCAATAGTAACTGATTCAGATAAAGAGAGTTATTACGATAACAAAGTGCAAAGAGCTCTTGGTAGTGTACTTACGAAACTAAAAACAACTGAAGAGGAAGACGCAGGTGCTATAGACGAGTCTCTGGGTATTAGATTACGAAAAGAAGACAATCCAAAAAGGTTCTATAATTAAATTTACTATTATATAATCAGTAACACCCTGTCAATGTCCCACTGCCGGTCTAAGGCCTTTCTTCCTTTTTGAGGAGGCTTGGAGCTTACTCCACCACGCTGCTCCAATGCAGGTTGTTGGAATACACATGTGGCAGAATTTCAGTAAAATTAGACACATGCAGGTTTTGTCACGATATTTTCCTTCACCGTCAAGCACGAGATGAATCATAATCGCAAATTAAGCACATAAAAATTCAGCTCAGATTCACGCGTTCTTACCACTGGCTTCATCATCTATAATATAAACAATAGTTTATTAGTAATTGTTCAAACGATCTAGTTAGTAATAACTAATTATTATATTGTATAATATTGTAAGGTAGAAGCTTATTCTTTTAATATTATGAACATACGAGATCATCTTCTAGGTTAAAATAATGGTTAATAATCCCTAAACAGGTTGTATCGAGTAAATACATCATAAAAAATACCAAAATAAATTATATACAAAATAAATAATTTTATATTAGGTGCATTTACCATTTTAAAGTTTGGAAATAAGATGACTATTCAAATCACTAACAAATACAATAATTTAAAAGTCATAGAAAATATATTGTAAATAAATGTAACATATTTTATAAGAAAATATAATTTATTTTACTTTATATTTCAGCGAACCGATAAATATAAGACATTGGAAAACAACATCGAAGCCCAAAAATTTGGACTATTCTACAGATGTAGACGAAGAAATTATTTACAAATCTATTTAAAATAAGAAATGTATAAATATTTTATTTGTCATAGTTCTCTTATTTAAATACTTTACCTACAAATTACAGATATGTATCAAATATAAATTAACCAGAGTATAATGTTGATTATAATGTATAAAAAATTGTGCATCGTAGCATTTTGGAAACATTTACATAACCCATAAAATGACGAAGTATTACAAACTTAATTGATAAAAATATGGTATTTATGTGCATATACAAGTTTGTATTGTACGTCGTAGAGTCCAGACGTCACCTTTATTTAATATGAATGTGTGCCTGTTGACTTCCTTCTGTTATTTGTATTCATGGGTATCTGGATTCCTTAACCGGTCTGGATAGTACTATTCGACCAGTCTGTTCATAATTGGGTCATCTCTATTTCGGATCGGAGTGGTTTTATTCATAAGTGTTTCAGCGCCTTCGCTGTCGTCGATGTAGTTCTTAAATATTCAAATCATCACTGCGTCATATAATTTCCGATTTAGCCGATAAATGGGTTTTTGGCCTGGGATACCTCAGCTCTCAGAAAAAACTTAACGATGTTCAAGTATTAAAAACTTACATTTATTTGTTTAATCATTTATTTATTTACTTGATAATAAATTATTAGCAACTCAACGAGATGAGATTGAGAAAGCACTTTATTTTTAATGTCAATTAATATACAATGTTGCTTGTGTAGAGTTTTTTCTGCTAATCAAACCACCCGAGTGCTACAGGAGCATCATGTGAGGGTGGTGCATTTTTTCTACATTGAACATTAACATCATTTAACTTCTGCGCTGGTTTATGTGAGTCATTTGAACTTTTGTATTGAAGGTATTTACTTGACAAATGTTCTTTCAGGACTTTAGGTAGTTTGTTTAGTAAGTAGCCATTAAGAAATGCGCTAGCAGCTCTTCGATCCTTTGTATACTTTTCCAGTTCAACTAGAGAGAATTCTATTTTTCTGAAAGTATATTATGCGTAATGAGACAAACATATATGCATGTTGGCGCAAAAAATAAGTCATCTCAATATTGAGTTCCTTATTAGAAGAAAGCGAAGTCAGGTTGGCGCCAATTCCGGTCGTTGAGAAAATGTGTTCCTGGCGTCTCCCTAGTAACACAATATAAAAATAAACGGTTGACGTAACGTTGTAACAGCGTATTTAAAAAAAAAATGTTTTCTTATTTACATAAAATAGCATTTATAGTAAGTCGAGATATATTTATATATCTCAACTAATATTATGATATTATTTTAAATTTTTTATCGTAAATTTTTCGCCACTTCTAAAATTATATCGTCCATTCCACCTGTCCTGTCAGGAACGCATGCTCTTAGCGACCGGATATAAGTGTAAAGTATTTATGTGACATGCATTAAATATTCTTGTAAAATGTTAATTCTATACATTACCTCCAATTAAAAACTTTAAAGGTCGATTCAGACGTTTCCAAGTCAATTTCAACATTAACTGTAGTATCTATTATTTCAGCTACAAATTCGTGTTCTCCTTTAATAGTGATATTTTCAAATAAAAGACTTCCTTTAACCTGTAAAAGATTCTGCATTTAACCTAAAATAATCAATTTTATGACGTCAAAATATTGTCTTAGTAGTAACACCCTGTAAATGTCCCACAGCTGGACTAAGACCCGCTCTTCTTAATATTAGAAGATTTTGGAGTTCATTCCACCATGCTGTTCTAACGTGGTTCAGTGTATACATACATTATAAACACAAATTAAGCACATAAAAATTCAGTAGCGTTTGCTCGGAATTGAACCTGCAATACTCGATTGAGATTCACGTCTTCTTACCACTGGGCTATCTCGGGTACACTATATAAATGAATGTCTTACAGTAATGGAATTAAATCTGAAAGCCTCTGCTATCAACGGCGACTGCAACTTGAAAGGGCCACCAGTATGAGAGGAATATAGTGTATCCAAGCCATGTAAAGCTATCTTATGTAGTAAAACTCGATCCCAGTGTGATTCACCATTATACTGAAATAAATATGAGGGGCTTAATGTCGGGTTCAAACTTGGTTTGCACCGGATATCATATTCACTTCTGCCAAAAGTGAGCTACTAATATCCACTTATATTGTTATCCGAAATATCAGTACCTATTGTATGTTCCTGTGCTTGGATTTAAAGATCTTGTGGCTAAACTAAATACACACAAGTAATATAATAATCAAGGCGTTTACATAAAAACCTTATGTATTTTCTTATCCATTGAAATAAAATGGCAGAAAATATTCAATCAAATCAATAATAAAACTATATTTTATTGAAGTAGGCTCTTATAAGCTTTTAAATCAGTAATTCAATTACACTATTAAAAATTGCATGTAAAGCTGGAACAGATTCGAAATTCACTGGTGGTAGGGCTTTGTGCAAGCTCGTCTGGGTAGGTACCACCCACTCATTAGATATTCTACCGCAAAACAGCAATACTTGATATTGTTGTGTTCCGGTTTGAAGGGTGAGTGAGCCAGTGTAATTACAGGCACAAGGGACATAAAATCTTAGTTCCCAAGGTTGGTGGCGCATTGGCTGTAAGCGATGGTTGACATTTCTTACAATGCCAATGTCTAAGGGCGTTTGGTGACCACTTACCATCAGGTGGCCCATATGCTCGTCCAGCTTCCTATTCTATAAAAAATAATAATAATAATAATACCAAGAACCAGTAAAAAAACATAGAAATTACTCTCGTTTTTTAAGTCTTTTTTTGTAATCTTTATATATCCCACTAGTTTAATGTAAATATCCTGCCAAGAATATGGCTATACTGCACAGAAGATATTAAAGTACTCAATGGTGTGTTAAAGCATAAGTGCACTCTCATAATCTGATGGGATAGCCAATTGAATAAGACTGGAGAGAGTTCGGGTACATGACCTACGGCCTTACGTGCTTTCTGAGGCTACCATGCCTCCATATGTTATCGCTGCAAATACTGAGGACTTCGAATGCTACTGAAAATATCGCTACTCTTTATTTATCCGATCCGGGGCTTAAACCCAGGACCTTGGGATTTATAACCTTTTGACCAAACCACATTCCCAAGGGAGTCTCGAGCTATAAGGTCATAAAAAGACTCACATATTACCACAAACCCGATTTTTTTACCGTAACATTCCGTGACGTTTCTACTGGCTCCAATTCAGCAGTTTCTTCGTTTAGGTGTATGGTTAAATTATTAAGGTTTCGAGCTAATTCTGACATATTTTTTGACACCATTTTAAATACATCGTCTTGATATTCACTGCAACCAAAATCAAATCATTAATGGAACAGTCTATAATAAAGCATATCAATTTTGTAAAATGTTTTTGATAGTTCCTGTAATATGTCTTATTATAATTAACTATAACGCATACAGAAATAATTACCGAAATTTGACCAAGTGATCGCCAAATATGACTGACGTATTTATATAAGAAAATACAGCTGCTTGA
The DNA here is from genome assembly GCF_905147045.1 of Nymphalis io. Classification (NCBI taxonomy): domain Eukaryota; kingdom Metazoa; phylum Arthropoda; class Insecta; order Lepidoptera; family Nymphalidae; genus Nymphalis; species Nymphalis io. The sequence goes on along the minus strand of NC_065902.1, from coordinate 3,757,522 downwards.
AGTTTCGGCATCAATTCTTCACGTATTGGTTTTGATAACAAGATTTCCAATTGTTTACCTTAAAGTAGTATATTAAATATATGAAAGTAATCCAGGTATACCAGGTTTCTTAATATCAAAAACTTACCCTGGCTCTTTGAAAAATATGGCGCTATAACTGGTAGTTTCCCATGACCATAACGAATAGGAGATATCTGAAATGATTTACAACATTAGTATCTTCTAACTGTGACGTAACAATGAAACTCATCTATAGCCTATTCCAATATCCAATGGAAGGCAGGAGAAGTAAAGACAAATAAACAAATTTGACATTGAAGTGATGTGATATTATTGGTGGAGGTCTAAAATAATCGATGGTATTTGTGAAATAACGTTTAATATGGATTTGTTATCAGAACTCGGATATATATATATATATCGGATGGATATGATATATATATCTAAGTTGTGTATATCTTTTCTCCTACGGAATAACTATATAATAATAACTAACTAAACTTAACTGTAATCGATAATTTAAAAACTATATTTACCTCGACACTAAATCTGCAGTCTCGTACTTGGAACGTGTCGTGGCCTAATGTTACCGATTGGCCGCTCAGTTTGGCTATAGTATAGCCGACTAATGTACAATCATCGGCGACGACACTGAAAGATAACAATAATTAAATAGTCTCTCCGATTTAAATATAGATTTATTTCATATACATATATTTTATTCGGGCTTCAAAAGCGATCGTTTCACATTAAAATTAGTTCATATTGTGACAATGATGAAAGCGCATATTTTCCATGTACGAAATGATTTGTCTTTATAATCCGTCGTTTCAGAACTATCGAAACGTTGAATCAATAATGCACATGTTGATGATAAAGAAAACATTGGGAGGAAGCAATAAAAATTAATACAATTTTTTAAGTTTTGACTTCTGGCGCCTGTCTCCTTTTTCTTCTATAATATATTAATCGAATGAGCATACCGTAAACGCATGAATACATAAAAGTTTGTTTTCCATGATTATATGATATGTGAGAACGCGATAATATGATTGCTCGCTCGAATCACAACGTTCGAACGTTTTGTTTAAGACCAATGCTAAGTAACACTACGTAATTTTTTCTCGTGCTACCCGAATAAAATAGATTAAATTTGTAATTATAAAAATTGATCACCCGAAATGTATAAGGAAATATTATATGATCTTAACCGTATTATTTGGTTCATAAAGACATTCACTTACGCCAGCTGTCCTACGTTTTCTACTTCCTCGAAAGTAAATGGTGATTTTTTGTATCTATCTAGACCTTCAACATGTAGAATATCCGATTCATTCCTGAATACCAGATAACCAGTAACCATTATCATCTTGCTAAGACCAGCCTCCAGCCGCAGGACGTTAGACGCGAGCGCGAATGTTACCTCCGGCATGGTGAGATGAGGTAAGCCAGTGAGGGACATTTCTAATAACAACCTATAATAGACAAATATATGTTTGTATTCAAGTATTACATGATAAATATTATCAAAAATAAAACCATTGGTACCATTTTTACATGACGGCGCGAGCGGCGGTCGTCCAAGGTCGCAAACTTGGAATATTATTTACAACACTAAACTCTAATCTGAGAAATCTCTAGAAGTCTCATTGACATTTTGAAAGTCAAACTGACTGGAGTATAAATTATATGTTTACCATATTAAGTCTCTGTACTGGTTCATATGGTTACATATCATCACTGAATCAGTTACTTACTACCAAAAAATTAAGATTTTTACTTGTATTTTGGTTTAATATGAAGTGAGTGATTTAGCAATTTGACTATGATATCTAAGTACGTAATGTCTTACACATCATAGGGATGCACTGATTGTTTAAAAATTGGTTTTTATTTATTTATTTATTTATTTATTTAACACTTTTTGCACAACATATACATAAAATGAGAGAAGTAGGAAACAATCAAAGAAAAAGAAAATAAAAAATGGTGCGCAAAGGCGGTCTTATCGCTTATAGCGATCTCTAACAGACAACCTTTGGTGAAAGAATTTTGTAAGAGAACAGGTAAGTGCATTTACATATAAAAAGGAGATACTAAATATTTAATAGACTACACATATCTACATCCCACTAACCACATATACATACATACATACACACACATACACATATACATTCATACAAATATATATATATATATACATACACATATATAATTATTACTTAGCATATACATATTATATATAATTATAGAGTATAAAATTATATATAGATAAATTATAAACCACATACTATTTCATACATATATACATACCTTACTTGGAAATGGACAAATAATAGCTTTTCAAGCGGTATTTAAAAATACTCAATGAATTCGACTGCCGAATATCTGTAGGCAGTGCATTCCAAAGTTTGATGGTTTTTGCAGTAAAAGAGTTACTGTAGGTTTGTGTCCGGCTGCAGGGAGTAACTAGCTTATTATCATCCGAAGAACGCAGGTTGTGTGCGCTGTCGCAACCAAGAAATTTAAAGCGTTCTTTAAGGTAAGATGGTGTGTGATCGATATAAATAATAGAGTAGAGAAGAGATAAGGCGTGTAGATTTCTTCGTAGTCTGATTGGCAGCCACTTTAACTGAGACCGATACTCAGAGACATGATCAAACTTTCGCAGGCCAAAAATAAATCTTATGGCTATATTTTGCAGCCGTTCTAATTTATTTAGGAGGTCTTCAGTTAAATCCATGTAGCAGACATCAGCATAGTCCAGTATTGGTAACAGGAACGTATTAGCTAAACTGATCTTTGCCTTGATAGGCAATAGGTTTTTCCATCGCCTTAAGAAACCAATGATAGCGAAAATCTTACGACTCATTTCAGTGATTTGAGGTACCCAGGAAAAGGAAGCATCAAGAAGTAGTCCAAGATTTCTAACAGTCTCTTGCATGTGTAATATTTGGCCCTCAAATAAGATTGGAGGTAGATGTTTAACTTGGACCCTCGTCAGAAGCTTATGACTGCCAAATATAGCCACTGGCGACTTGCTCGGGTTCACTTTGAGACCGTAAGATTTACACCATTCGGATATCTTTGCCAAATCATGATTCAAGGTTGCAGCTGCCTCATCGATACTGTCTAAAGGAGCGGTAACGTAAATTTGTAGATCATCAGCATATAGATGATAAGAGGAGGAAATAAGTGAAGAGAGAGTATTAATGAATATAGAAAAGAGAAGAGGAGAGAGCACACCACCTTGCGGGACACCGGAAGGAATATCTAGATAGGATGAATATTTATTATTAGCCATTATGCATTGCTGTCGGTTAAACAGATAAGAGTGGAACCATTCAATGACAGTAGAATCTATGCTTAGCGATCTTAGGATTGCCAAGCATATGTCATAGTCGATGTTATTAAAGGCATTTGAAAAGTCAAGGAGAGCTAGTACAGTCACGGATTTGTTATCAATACCCTGGCGAATGTCATCACATACCTTAACAAGAGCTGTAACTGTACTATGGCCTAATCTAAACCCAGATTGAAAAGGGCACAGGATTTTATTAATAGTGAGGAATTGGTTTAGTTGAGAGTGAACAACACGCTCTAACACCTTTGAAAGAAATGGAAGAACAGAAATAGGTCTAAAATGAGAAGGAAGCAAAGGATTGGAAACTTTAGGAATAGGAATCACGAGAGCTTTACGCCATACAGAAGGAAAGGCACCATGTAATAAAGAATAGTTAAATGTATGGCATAAAGTAGGCAATATACTGTTAAGGGTAAGAAGTATAAGTTTTCGACTAATTCCGTCACAACCGATTGCATCAGATTTGATGCATAGGATGTGTTTTTTTAATTCTCCCATGGTAACAGGACTGAATTGGAAAGGAGGATAGCCAGGGATTGGCAAGGAATGGAGATAGTTGAGTGTGATGGATTTGTACTGATTGTTTAGAGAGGAAGAGGAAATAAAGTGTTTATTAAGATCATCGAGATTGAAATTGGCAGGAAACGTTTCTCGCTGACGCCCTCTGAATGATCTCAAAAACTGCCATATCCTAGATGTTCCGCTTTTTTCGATAGCATTAGTAATAAACTTACGCTGAGCATCACGACAAAGCATACTGCAACGATTTCGCAGCTGCTTATATTTTAAAAGGTTATCGTTCGTCGCATTTCTTTTGTATCTAGCTTTCGCAGCATTACGCTTTGCCATGAGTGCTTTAATGTCCTGAGTTAGCCAAGGAGCCGGTAGGTGCTTAAGCTTGATAGGTCTTAAAGGGGCATGTACATCCAATAGATCATTTAATAGGGAATTAAATATACTCATTTTATCGTCTATTGAGTTGGCATTATATATTGCGGTCCAGTCGATATTGTTTAGATCAGCCATAAAATTGGGAGTATTCAAATTCTGGTAATTTCGCCGCATGACTATGGTGGGCTTAGCCCGCGGAGGTCGTATCCTATAGGATAAATAAATTAAGTCATGGTAAGAAAAGGCTTCAGCGGGAAGCTGACCATGCGCATCAACATGACTAGGCGAGGAAACAACCATTAAGTCCAACAGCGATGGCAAACAATTCGGAAAAAAATGAGTTGCGTTCGTATGAAGTACATTAAGGTTACAGCTATTAATTATATTTTTACTAGATTCTCTGGCAGTATCAGATTTATTCTTTGGGCGTAAGTGATCTCTTGCCATCAGACTCATTTGTTCGTCTGTATTCCTATATTTTTTTCAAATAGATTGGCAGACGGGCAAATCCACGGGCTCATCAAGGTGTAATGGGTGGGTGATATCTACACAGACAGACTTTCGCAAATCCCTACCACCAATTATTACTAAGTAACACCAAGTTAATAAATAAAATAATGCTATGGGATTATTTATTGGTAAATAAAATGATACACTTATACTCACAAGTTAACTACATTATCGTTTAAAAAAAAACCATCGGATACTCGAAGCGAATCCGCTGAACGTCTCACATACACATTCATACTTTTATGACCAAAATTGTCCTTCAACGCCTGTAACAAGAAACCTATGAGTACAATGCCTGTTGTATAACTAGACTTAATTTGATACTAGCTGACAAAAATATCTAAAATATAATATTTTCTATTCAACTAACCAAGAGTATAGCGTTCTCGAAGGACTTCCTATGTGTCTGCCAGTCTATTTGAAAAGCCTTAAATACATCTGCAAAAGAAATAAGCCATTTTGGTATATTTTTAATAAATAATATATCGTTTATATATTTTTACTGTATTATAAATCGATAATTTAATTCGGTTTACGTATCTTGGAACACTTCTTATGACAAACTTCTTATGAGAATCATAAATTTAAAAAGGTCAATAGTAGATAGTGTATGAAGTTTATACCTCTTCCGTATTTTCCGTAAGTATTTTATTTTTTATTTTATTTATTTTATTATTATTGTTTTATTTGTCACTCGGTTTAATTAAGCAACAATAAAAAAACGGACTTTTTAAAATATGTGTAAATATACGCTTCAAATAAAACGTTAACAATATCCAATAAAAATATCTAATAAAAGTGAGTTGAACTCAATGCAAAAATAATCACAAAAATTTGTTCATAAAATAGTTACGCATAAATAAACACGACTCGAAAACCTTCTCTTTCTTTGAAGTCGGTTAAAATTAACACTCAATACGTCAATATAATTCCTTACCGCTTTTAAAATAATTGGATATTTTTTCATTTATGGATGCAGAGTCGCTCATAATACATGTTATTAACAGAAAAAATAATCTCTTCGACATTGTTGTACAAAGAAGAAAGCGAACAAGATGCTAAATAATGATTTCAAGAATTTTAATTAAAAGTACAATAAAGCTACTGATTAGAAAACAAATTCATAATTCCAATGAATGTTAAATTATACAACGAACTAAATTTTAAACACGAGTTTTATTATTTTTAAATAATAAACTGAATCCAATTATTTTACAGATAAAAGTAACATTTTTATTACGGTCTAAAATATAACTAACATGTTTATCATGTCGAAAGTCTAAATTTAAGCGGGTGAGACTGTGTGCCCAGTAACTTAGCCTTAACTAAAACCTTGCTAGTCGCGCCGCCATCTTGGAAAAGTAATACCGCAAATCAGTTTTTCGAAAATAGAATATATTTTCTGCAGTGCCATCTACGTTAAAAATTGTTATTTTAAAAAATATAAAGCATAAAATGTGCAGCAACTTTTGCGGAAAACATGTTATGAATCAGGTAAATAGCTCACGAGTTACACCTTTCGTAGTGAAACCCCTTTTTTATACCTTTGTGTTTTTTTACCTTTTATATATTTATATGTTTCATTATAAGAAAAACACATTATACATATTATCATTGTATATATTTCTTTGGATGTATATAAAGACGCAAAACTATCAACACTAATTCAGTTTGTATGTGTCGTTGGTGTCTTAGTTTATAAAGCAGCAGAATCCATAGTCCTGGATTATATATCAACAATTTACTGATATATATCCTATCTTCTAACTTCAAAGAACAAATACTTTAATACAAAGTTACTCACCCACTTAAAATTCACCCAATTAAAGATAATAATTCCAAAAATCATTTTCTAACACATGCTCACGTTATAAAGTACCTAAGCCTGTTCGAAATTTAAACTTTCGCGATCATGATAAACGGTTTTATAAGTATAGACTATTGTTGTCATTTATTAAATAAATATGTATTAGTAAGCATTTATTTTGTAATCATTATATTACATTATTTCTGGTTTTTAAGTTCTTATAACAACGATCGACGATTTACCAGTTTTTAAGCTTCAATCATAATAAATAAAAAATGGTTAAAATATGTCCGTTGTTATTAATGACAATGCACATTAACATTGGATAATTTTTGGTCTGTCGCATTTCTGAACTTGACGTACATATCTATCAAATGTCGTTCTAGAACGGCAGGTACTTTGTTTAATAAGTAGCCACCAACGAATGCATTCGCTGCACTTCGGTTTTGCAAATGCGTTTGCAGCTCAATCACCGAGCATTCCATTGTTCTGAAAGCAAATGTTTCCTTGTATAAAAAATACATTATCGTTAATTGCTGCCGAAATTTTCAAAATATTTTTCTTCACTGCTAAACATGAGATGCATTGTAAGCACATGTAACATAGTGATGCTTAACTGGCTTATAACTTTTTTTATGATCCACGTATTCTTTCTTCTGATCCTGAAACTCGTAAGCATAAAAAACGTAAAGTAACCGTCCCACAGCTGGGCTAAAGCCTCCTCTCCTATTAAGGAGAAGGTTTTTAGCTTATTCCACCACTCTGCTACTATGCGGGTTGTATCTTTAAGCGTAAAGATTATTCTTTTACGTCGATTGAAATCATTAATAATTTCATTGAAAATTAGCAACATTTATGAAAATGCGAATGACAAAAAACACGTTGATAGATAAATGAAAGAATATATCTTAAATATATGACTCATTATATATTATAAGATACCTATTGTATGATATTTGTGAATGAGTAAATATATGCATATTAAAATATCTCTTATTATATACATTACCTCCAGTTCATAACATCAAAAGTTGGCTCGTACTTTGTCAAATCAATTTGTAAATTAACCGTGACATCTTTGATTTCAGCGAAAAACTCGTATTCTTCTTTTAAGTTATGATCTTCAAATAGCATGTGTCCGTTAACCTGAGAATGATATCCGTATGTAATTAAAACACTTTTATTATAATAATGACCTCGTGGTAGAGTAATGTAATGTAATGATCACCACTCATCACCAGATTTATCGCTAAACAACCATTGTTTATATTGTATTTTGGTTAGATGCTAAGTAAAACAGTGTGATTCAAATTATAGGCAGCCCAGTACTCTCATAAGTACTCAAGACTTTGTAGGCAAAAAGGAACCTTCCAATCCCAAAAAACCTATCACATAGCTCAAAAGCGTTAGTACAACTTCATATGGGGTCCTTCATATTACAGACAAAAGGTTGTTAACAAAAATACCAACAATAATAATAATAATAACTACAATACCACTTTTTTTGTTTATAATTGGCGGTAGAACTTTGTGCAGGCACAAGGAACTTTTTTTTTAATAGAATAGGAAGGCGGACGAGCATATGGGCCACCTGATGGTAAGTGGTCACCGACGACGTAAGAAATGTTAACCATCGCTTACATCACCAATGTGCCATCAACCTTGGGAACTAAGATGTTATGCCCCTTGTGCCTGTAATTACACTGGCTAACTCACCCTTCAAACCGAAACACAACAATACCAAGTACTGCTGTTTTGCGGTGGAATATCTGATTAGTGGGTGGTACCTACCCAGACGAGCTTGCATTAAGCTCTACCACCAGTAACATATATAAAAAAACTGATTTATATATTTATTTTTTCTATGATATACAGGTACAGGTAGGCGGACGGGAAAATGGGCTACCTGATCGTAAATGTTCACCACCGCCCATAAACATAGGTGATGTAAGAAATATTAACAAATACTCTTTACATCATTTATGCGCCACTAATCTTGATAACTAAGATGTTATGTCTCTTATGCCTGTAGTTACACTGGCTCACTCACCCTTCAAACCTCAGCACAACAATACTTATTGCTAGTTGGCGGTAGAATATCTGATGAGTGGATGGTACCTAATCAGACTCGCACAAGGCCCTACCACCCCTACCACCAAATAAACTACATAACTTTTACTCCTCTTAATGCTAATGTCTATGGACAGAGGTGAGCCTTGATCCAATTACCATGATGTGGGCCATTTACATATCTTACTTTCCTGCTGTAAATATGAAAGAAATCCAGTTATTAATCAACATACCATAATTGAATTAAATCTAATTGCCTCTGCTATCATTGGCGTCTGAAACTTGAATGGACCACCAGACTGTGCTGAATACAATGTGTCCAAGCCGTGTAATGTGACATTATCTACTAAGATAACTTGCCTGCAGGATCCGTCTGGACACTGAAATTGAAATTAGTAGTTTTCAAAGCATAAATTCATTTTAAATGACGGTTAGTCATTGGACGAAATTTTATTGACGCTGAGTAATGTCATTTGCCTCACTTGACAAACACGATTGTTACCGTAACAAGAAAAAAATAAAGTATTGACGACAAAAAAAAACTAGTAAATACGCGTCACTAAGCATGATTATTATTAAGCAAAAGGGCAGGTATTAGGTATATATTTATACATATATTGTATAAAGGTTTGGTACGTACGTGAGTAACATTCATTATTATTACCTCATAATTCAATAAAACCTTTAATGGCTCCATTTCTATGAATTCTCCTTTGTTGGCTAAAGTTACATTATTGATGTTTCGAACAAATATCGTTGTATTTTTTGTAGTCTCCTTAAATATATCATTTTGATATTCACTGGATGCATAAAAAATAATAAGTTGGATTATAATGATATAAATTATAACTAATAGTTATAATTAATACCAGGCCTTGACAACGCTATAGAATTAAGAGTATACGATTGGAACAGATTTCGGACGGACAAACAAACTGTGTGACTGTGAGTTTTCTTTTAAATAGCGTTGGCGTTATTTGTGTGGTGAAAACAGCGCCATCTAGTGACAATAATCAGAATTCTATAAATATCGTAGTTAGCATCAACGCTATCGATTAATTAATAATACTCGCATTAGGCATACTATTTTTAAATATAAACTAGCAAATATTTGAACCTTCCGCTGTAGCTACAGTTGAAAGTAAATAAAAGAAACAATTGACTTCGGCCGCTTTCAAAAATAGACTGCCGGACACCATTTAAAATACAACAGATCAATTCTCTTTGAATTTGTAATTTATTTACACCACTACAACCACTTATAGTTTGCCTGACATTATTTGAAAATAGAAGACATTATATTGAACTTAGAATATACTATTTCAAATTTGTAGAACCACAAGAGAGAAAATACTATTTTTATGTAATCATTAATGTACATAAAAAATGTTCTTATTTAAACATCATTACAAATCGAATTCAAAATTCAAAAAACGTATATGTTTTTTATTTATTTACCTAATAATAAGTTATGTAAAGCATGCGTAAATATTTACCGAAATTTGGCCAAATGATCACCAAATATGAGTGATGTATTGACATAAGTAAATACAGCCGCTTGTAGTTTCGGCATTAATTCTACACGTATCGGCTTCGTTAGCATGAACTCCAGTTCTTTACCTTTAAAATAAATCAAGTATAAAATATATCTAGATATCTATATCGCATTATATCATACTAACTTGAATTAAATAATTACCTTGCTTTTTCGAAAAATATGGCGCTATAACTGGAGGTGATCCTTGAGAATGCCAAGATATCTGTCAATGACAAGCATCCTTTGCATTTTTTTATATAACCTATTACTAGTAACTACAATTTTGTGATTCATGTGAATGAAAATATTAACAAATCAAAAAAAGGTTTACCTCGACGGTAAATTTACAGTTTTTTACTTGGAATGTATCGTGCCCTAAGTTAATCGACTGGCCACTCATTTTTGCCAATGCGTAGCCATCCAACCTACAACCATCTGCAATGATGCTGAAAGCAAGAAGTTTAATAAAATGATAAAGTAGGCGGACTTAAATTAAATTTTGCAATTTATACCATTAAAACTAAACTCCTAAAGTTCATGTGAATCATATTCTCATATAACGCTATATCTCTGACAAAAAAATAAACCTGTAAGTATTTCAACCTCCAAATAGAATATTTTTACAAATGTAAATTGAAAAACAATGGTTAATATTATTATGAACTTACGCTAACTTTCCGCCATTATCAACTTGCTTGTAAGCGAATGGTGAAGTTTCGTATGCATTTTGTGGCGTGGTGTATAAAATATCTGATTGATTCCTGAATAGTGCAAACGAGGTCTCCACTATCATCTGACTAAGACCAGCCTCCATCCTCAGTACGTTGGACGCGAGCGCGAACGTAACCTCCGGCATGTTGAGATGAGGTAAGCTCGTGAGGATCATATTAAATAAAAGCCTATAACAGACGAATAAATTTTAAGCGTTTATAAAAAACTAAGAATTTAAATTTTTTTAATAAAAAAAAATGTAAATTCCTGTTAAGAAAATTTTAAGCAATGTATTTAATCCTTATTTAAAAAAAATAACCTCACTAAAAATTGTAACCTCCGTATTTTATTTTACAGTGACTCACACAGCATAACCACGTAAAGTAAATTTTGACTTATGATATGTCAAAATTTGTCACTGACTTTCTCAAATGCGTCGTATTTATTTAGCAATCATAAAAAGTGTTCAACTTACAGGTCAACAACATTGTCAGTTAAAAAGAAACCTTTAGATATACGAAGTGAGTCCGCCGATCGCCTCACGTATACGTTCATCCCTCTGTGGCCATAATTATCCTTTAACGCCTGCAAACCAAACGGTCAACATTGTTTTCGAAAAAAGATGTCTTAAGAAATGTTATCACCTGCTTACCAGAACGATAGCGTTTTCAAAGGATTTTCTATGACCTTGCCATTGTTTTTGAAAGGCCTTAAATACATCTGCAAGTAAAATCAAGGTAGAGCTAAATAAATAGTAAAGTAAACGTCTCCATTTAAAGAGAATATTTGTAGCTTAATCCACCACGCTGCCCCGCGATGCTGGTAGATGGATCCACGTGTGCCTGAATTTCATCCAATACGTGCAAGTTTCCTCACGATGATTCTTCACAATTATTATAAATGCAAATTAACATGCACATGCATATGCACATGGAAATTCAGCGCTATCCGGTTGTAAGCCACCATTTTTGGTTAAGCTTCTCCTCGCTAATATTAGGCATGTATAGATTAATAAAATAATGGACCTTTAAATTAATTATTTTTTATAATTGGATGTGATATTATTGGTAGTAAGGCTTTTTGCAAGCCCGTCTGGTTAGGTATCACCAACTCATTACGTGTTGTCCCGCCAAGCAGCAATACTTATAAATACAATACAACAGCAATTTAAGGAACAGTTTACATTTCTTGCGGCGCTAATGTCTATGGGCGGTGGTGACCACTTATCAGGTTATATTATCCATTTGCCCGTCACCTAAAAATATTATTAACAAAAAAAGGAGAAAAATTAGGCCTCGGCATGCAACATCACTGTACTTTGAGCAAAAAAGATATTTTTTTTTAATATCTGCTATATAATATTTATATTCATTTTAATTCATTAATTTTATTTTTTTTAATATTTTTAATAGAATATTATATTTTACCACTTGAAAAATATTGCTGAACTTTTCCATCTAAAGTTGCTGATTCTACTTTTAATATACATGTTACGAAGAAAAAAATAAATATTCTGCACATTTATAAGCAATAGCGAATATTGATTATAAGATTACTTTGTATTCTTAGCGTGGAATTTTAATTAACAAAACGAAAAGCAAGGTAACCGATTACAATTATAAATGAATTATTTCAATGATTTGTGAAATTATTCGATAAAATATTAAATAAAAAATACAGTTTTCAATATCACTTCTCACAAAACACTGACGAAAAGCAATGACTTCTCATACAGGATGTTTCGTGATCATTGTTTTAGTCGCTACTGCAGTTGTTCAATGTAAAATAGACTGCTGGACATCTTTCAATGCGAAGGAACACTTCGAGATTATGGACACACTAGATGGTAAATTTTCTATATACAATTTAGCAATACTAAAGTAAATAAATGTATTTAGATCGTAATTGTAGCGTCAATAGTGGGTTCGACTCTTACCCTTGAGCTATTATTGTCCTCAGCTGTAAGCTTACAGCGTTTGATAGGAGTTGTTATTGGAGAGGGAAAGTAAATAATTTCTTAAAAACGGGCGTTGCTGATATTCTTTATTAAAATAAGAAAGATCGTTGCGTAGATTAACGACAACTATAAAATAATAACAATGTTTCGTCCGCTTAAAAAACTACAACGCTATTACGAAAAATACGCCAAACCCTAACATAACGACACCTCATTAAACTAAATTTAATAAGTAGCTTAAAAAAAAACAATATTTATACATTAATATAATATTAATAAAAATATTTTTATTCACATTAATTGGCAGGCGAGCAAAATGATTACGTCATATCTGCCCATAAAAATTGTCACCGTGAAATATGTGTAAATCATTACTTATTAACCATAGGATTTGAGATGCCTTTTGTGTTATCATACTTCTTTGTTGACCCTTAGAACTGAAATAACAATATACATATGTTTGATACACATTAAACGCTTATTGATTAATTTTTTTTCATTTTATATCATATATGTGTGTATATAAAGAAATATTTATGTGTCAGACATCTCTCTGGCAACACAATAAGTACTAGGCATATAGGACAATTTCTTGGAAATATATCTTGATATTATATGTAACTGTTTGGCGATAGAATTTTATTATTAATATTCTAGTTTCACTAATATTATTTAATGAGTAATGCTCGACATGTTTCGGGAAGACCACGATAACATCATGATATTGACAAAACGTGTCAATTAAACAAGCCGATCAATCGAAACAATCTACAAAGTCTTCGCTATGATACTGGTATCCGGAGGTATATATTAAAGGCCGGCGACGCACCTGCAAGCCCTCGGGTATTGCAGGTGTCCATGGGCGGTGGTAGTCACTTTCCATCATGTTAGCCTCCTGCTCGCTTGCCCCCTTTTTCATAAAAAAAATCCGTAATCTTTCCGGAACACGTCAAACTTTTCTCGATAAATAACACATTAAACTATATACCCTATTCTAATCACAAGAAGAGTTAACCCAAATAAACAACTTTGACAGCGATATCATTGGTCTTCAATATCAATTAACGCGAAATCATTGGTCTTGAATAATCTTAGTTATTCACTATGGATGCGCGAAAATATGGCGTTTTCAATGTGTGCGAATTTGTAATCGGAACTTCGAAAGTTAAATTAATGTGGTTATAACTAGTTAATTGGAATAGTTTTGTATTATAAATAAAGGTAAATTAATCAAGAACTGTTTATAGTGCGTAATACAGCAGAACAATTAGAAAATTGCATGCAATTTGTAAATCTACGGTTTGTTTAAAAAAAAGCCGAGTTGGCCCTGTGGTAAGAACGCGTGAATCTTAACCGATGATCGTGGGTTCAAACCCGGGCAAACACCACTGAATTTTCATGTGCTTAATTTGTGATTATAATTCATCTCGTGCTTTACGGTGAAGGAAAACATCGTGAGGAAACCTGCATGTGTCTAATTTCACTGAAATTCTGCCACATGTGAATTCTACCAACCCGCATTGGAGCAGCGTGGTGGAATAAGCTCCAAACCTTCTCCTCAAAAAGAGGAGAGGAGGCCTTTAGCCCAGCAGTGGGACATTCACAGGCTGTTACGGTTTACGGTTTACGGTTTGTTTACCTTTATTCCTACTCCGATTGGAATAAGGTATAAGTTCTTACATTATATAATGACAATAAACATTTATGCGGTTCATTATGTACTGTATTGTCGGAAAAGTTCGTACTAATTTTGAAACATATACAAATTTTGTCATCAGTTTTATAAATTATATAATCATATTTCTTTTTGATGATGATTTACTTGGTCGTAGAGCTTTGTGCAAGCTCGTCTGGGTAGGTACCACTCACTCATCAGATATTCTACCGCACAACAGCAATACTTGTTATTGTTGTGTTCCGGTTTGAAGGTTGAGTGAGCCAGTGTAATTACAGGCACAAGAGACATAAAATCTTAGTTCCCAAGGTTGGTGGCGCATTGGCTATGTAAGCGATGGTTGACATCTCTTACAATACCAATGTCTAAGAGCGTTTGGTGACCACTTACCATCAGGTGGCCCATATGCTCGTCCGCCTTCCTATTCTATAAAAAAAAAATAAAAAAATAAAGCCAGTATTTAAATCCATATGCCATTTGTTTATCATCTGCTACATTCAGACCTGCAATGCTATTCTTTAACTCGCTTCATATCTCACTCGTGAATATATTAGCACCAACTTACTGTGATACGCTATTAAGATGCATGTATTCTTTAAATGCTATATCGATATCATAGTAAATATCTTACAATAATATTAATAGCTTTACTCTCTTTAAACAGCACAGATCTATCGGACGACCTAATATTATTTTTTTTTTGTTAGAAATGTTAACCATCGCTTACATCACCAATGCGCCACCAACCTTGGGAACTAAGATGTTATGTCCCTTGTGCCTGTAATTACACTGGCTCACTCCCCCTTCAAGCCGGACCACAACAATACCAAGTACTGCTGTTTTGCGGTAGAATATCTGATGAGTGGGTGGTACCTACCCAGACGAGCTTGCACAAAGCTCTACCACTAGTAATAAGTGATACGTGTAATGCAATATAGTGAATAGGGCTTGCCAGTCGTACTTAGAAAGCAATACGATGCCCTGCAAAAGAGACTACAGTAACAGCCTGTTAATCTCCTACTGCTGGGCTAAGGCCTCCTCTCCATTTTGAGGAGAAAGTAAAGAGCTTATTCCTAAAAAAGAGCTAAAGAGACTAAGCGATTAATAAATTACAGATCGTTACGAGAAAGTCAG
Organism: Nymphalis io; assembly: GCF_905147045.1. Lineage (NCBI taxonomy): Eukaryota > Metazoa > Arthropoda > Insecta > Lepidoptera > Nymphalidae > Nymphalis > Nymphalis io. Next base: position 3,741,863 of record NC_065902.1, on the reverse strand, counting down.
AACAAATTTTCAGAAAACCGTAGGGGGTCGAGGGTTTGACAAAGATATGCTCGTGGTAAGTTTAAATCCGTCATTTGTTTAGACTAGACAGAATCGTAAAAAACTAATAAAATTATCAAAACGAGTTCTGTTAAACAGTGAACATAAAAATCTAAGTTGTCCAACGATCATGGCGAACTATCAGAATTTATTGAAATAAATGATATATTATCTACAGCTATAAAACTTTACTACTTCAATAAAGTTAAAGACAAACATTCAAAACATACGGGTGATGCTCGTGTAATTCAAGTAAAACTATATACACTTATGTCCTATATATGTAACGGAGGTATATACATATTAAATATACATTAGAATTGTAATATACATTTCTTAGAAGAAATTTTTGGGAGCGTGAGATATCGCTATATATTGGACACTTAACATAAGACTACCTTTGTTTTTTTTTTTTAATAATTTTTAATTTTACAAACAAAAAATCCAGAAAAAGTATTATTATATTATATAAAAAAATAAACGAATTGAAAAAGTATGTACTTAGAATATATATTCTATAAGTATACAATTTATTTATTTTCGGCAAATAAAAAAATACCATTTGAACATTATCGACTGTACTTGTAAATAGTGTTGCTTGTCGATAGTCCACTATCGATAGAAAATCGATTGTCTATCAATAATTAAAGTGTAAGCAATTGTATCGATATTATAGTCACGTGTGAATACTGTCGGTATTCTCGATAGTATCGATAGCTCACCACCATCACCATGAGCAATACTATTAATAACAGCATATCGATACTATCGATTGTAATTCATTCGATATTAACGTTAGTATCGATAGTTTTGCAAAATTCATTAGTTAATCATTAGTCAACTAAAACCTATCGACATTATCGATAGCATCGATGGTTTTGGACTATCGATAGTCAATGATTTCTCGATAGTATTAAAGTTTTATTAAATCGTTACTATCGAATGATTTCCTATCGATAGTATCGACAGTATTTCTGTTATCAATAGTATTGTGCACGCAGAGCTATAACTACTATCGACAGTATCGATAGTATTGACACAAGACGATCCCTTCGATTGTACTGATATCCTGAATAGTTTCCGAGGTCAACTATCGATAATTCTGCAACACTGCTTATAAACGTCGCTTAACGGCTATTTAATTAACACCATTTCCGCTCTTTCCATCATTATTGATTTTACATTCGAAAGAAGAAGACGGCATCGTTTAACTAAACAACGTTTATAAGTAAGGCCGTATAATTTTAACAAGGAGGTTTTATATTATTACTTGGAGCTGTTATCGCTGTTTTTAGAACTATTAATATTATAAAATCAAACAGGCAATGTTAAAAAGCCGTGGAATCGCTGAACGTGCTCTCCACGAGGCGCAAGGACACGAGAGTATGATTCCCGCTGGAATTAACCTTGGTGGATACTGCATGATGAAGATGCCGAAGTCTGTCCTGTAAGACCTACAACTTATTAAACAAGTTTATTGTATTGCTTAAGTTTGTTATATTTTGACATATTATATAGAGCACAAGTGCACTCTCTATTCCTTTCTTTTAATCCGATTAGATGGCAAATACGACACGACCAGATAGCGTTCAGGCAAAGGACCAACGGCTTTACATGCTTCCGAGGTACACTCAATAATATTTCAGGTGTTAGGTAAAAGTAGCCTATGTCCTTCTTTGGGCTTTAAGTTTCATCCCAATTAGTTCAGCGGGTGAGCCGTGGAAGAGTGACATGCAGACAGAGTTACTTTGGCATTTATAAACTTAATATATATAATTCTTTTGTACGTGTGTTTGTCACCTAACTCTCCCTGAACGGCTGGACCGATTCGGATGAAATTTTGTGTGTATATTTCAATGGATTCCTGTATGGTTTGAAAATACCACTAGACTCGGGACGTGGCGCTGCCGTCGGTATGTCACCAAATGAAAAAAAATGTCTGTATGGCAGGACAACGTCTGAAGGGTCAGCTAGTATTATTTATATTTAAATATATTATTAATGGGCCTCAATGTGCACAAATGACGCTTGTTTATTGTAACTCCTGCAGTTTTTGTAAATTGATCTAATAAGTATTCGATGGCAAAACGGTAAAAATATATATTTAGCAGTCGATACAAAGTTTCTCGGTAACGGGCGTCAAGGTTATCGCGTTCTACATTTAAAAACAATAAAATTCTTTAAAAGGAGTTTATTTTTTTATTTGAAATAGGCAAATGACATTCAAATGGCCACTCAGATGATAAATGGTCACCATGTAAAGTTAGAAATATTAAATATCCTTTACATCATCAACGCGCCACCAGCCTCTGTAACTATCAAAGCTATACAACCACGTAAATATATACATAAAGTACTAATAATAATTATTATTTGAGGTTCTTTCACCGGATGAAGCTTCGAAACAACACAACGTTTCGTGTGACTGATATTAACAATGACTTTGCGAATCTAATAATGATATCATCTATCAGTCTTAACGACCTCCATCTCTTTGGTTCCTATGACTTGACAATCGCCACTAAACCTGGATACCTGGCCTATGAACCTACATTCGGGCAAGTAGAGTGAGTATGAAAACAATTTTTCTTACATTGGGACAGGTTAATAAAATCTAGATATAGATTTTATGAACATCTATATTTATGTAATAGGCAAAGGCAAAACGGCTCAGTGCCATTTTTTCCTCTGATTTTTTTTTGTAATTATTGACGCACTTAAGTGTTATCGATAAAAAAAATTGGATATAGAAAAATTATAATATTCAAATTTATGCATGTTTTCCTAATTTTTAATAATGGCTGCAAGTAGTTTTTAATATACAACTAATTTGTACACTACTATATTTTATATAAAAATTAAGTTGTGCGTCGTTGTAGATTTAAATGTTAGCAGCCCAAAAATAAGAACTTTTATTTTTCATAAATTATTTACATTAAAGACGTAGATAATTAAACTTTAATATACAGATGGAAACAATGTTGCTGAATGTTATTAATTTAAAACATCAATCACCTGAAATTGGGGGTGAAATGCGGTTTAATAACTGCTTATAAATATTTAAATATGAAAATTCTTACTCATAACAGTTTATCTATTAAATTCGATTTAATATACATATATTCATTATTGATGTTTATGTAATATAACCACCAGTTTAATAATAAGTGTCATTATTACGAAATCAAGCAAAATTATGCTTCATTTTATTTAAGGCTTTTATTAAAAAATGTGAGATACAAAATGGAGGGCCGCTATCGATTTTCGAAGAAGAGATTAAGTATTGAATTGGTAATTTCAGAACTTTTGATAGACGACATACTTATGATGGTAAATATTATTCGTATCATTTTAATAGTCTCGAAACCTATACTACTTGGAGCTTTTTTTCTCTGGAAAAACGCTTTTACGCGTTTTCCCCACTTGAAGTGGGGGGGGGGTATTTGGGACTCGCCAGCACTGAGCATGCGCTGGAATACCCACTAAAAAACTAGTGGTACCTACACCGCCTTTTCATGGGACGTCACAGGATTGCGCATTCTACCGTGACGCCCAGACGGAGCCTATAACAACTTTGATCTTGAATTTAATTAAAGATATTAATCTTTATATTAATTAATAATTTATATTAATTGAACAATAAAATTGAAATTAGCACAGCAAACCGCATAGTACTTACGTTAATCTGAGGTTTATTTATCATTCCTCCTCCTCCTTTTGCAATATTATTGAAGAGAAACTTCTTACGTGGGTAGGTGTTGCCACTTTATTAACTTTAAATTCAGTTATGCATGTGTCTAAACCAAACCATCACTAAAAAAAATTACATTGATTTCAGTATAATACTAAAAATTCAACGTCATCTTTAAAGCTGCATCGGAAAAACATAAGTAATAAATATTTTTATATCATAAAATAAATCTTAAACGAACTGATACCTATCTGATTTCCAGTCACTTAATATATTATCTAAGGTTTCTTTGCAGTTATCTATGTTCTAATACTGTTTTTCTTAATCTATGTCTATTATTTTAATAAGCAAGCCCTACTTTAGTCTATCACAAATATTTATTTTTTTGTAGCTACAAAGTTACTGTGTACAGTACAGGAATTAATTCCTATAAAAGTAAAAAAGAACAACTTAATTGTTATTTGTGTTATATATTATTATATGTATTATCTTATTCCCACAGATGTATTCATCGAGAGATTACAAGTAGACTTAGATAAATGGCTAAAGGATTATTTCAACGACTACCTCATGTATAATGTGATTGTTAATGATGATGAATTCTTGTAAGTTTTATATTTTAATACGTAATATATTGCAATTATCTCAATTCTGAAGGGTGACTGGGCAATTGCACACGTCATATTGTAGTACACAAGTGTGCACGTAACTACGAGTATCCGATTAGAGAGCAAGCCAGACCGGAATGAGTTTAGACGCATGACCAACGGCTTAACGTGCTTTCCAAAGCATGGGAATGTCATGAAAATGATTAGGGTACAAAAAATGTCTTACAAAAAATTTCTCATAAAAAATAATCTTTAATGAAACTATGCGAAGAAAATATGATAAACGTTAATATCTGTATAAAATTTCCAGGAATTACAATCGAGAAAAGATAATAGCCCTTAACAACTTCACAGATAGCGCAATTAACACGGTTATCAAACGTATACACAACATTAAAGCGGATTCGGTACAACTACCCGCATTCACTATATTCGTCAGCAACGACAAGGTTTAATATAATTATTTTCTATCAAATGACTACTGATATAATTTTTCAATCACGTAATAATTATATATACTAGTTACGCAGACGCGTAGATATTTTTTGATTTGCACATTCAAGGCACTTTATTTTTTATAATTATTATAAAATATACTTATATTTCTCTACGTTAAAAGACAGTAAACGGACAACTACAGACAGTAAACTGTTTTGTTCCGATTGGAAGGGTGAACGAGCCAGTAATTACAAACACAAAGGACATAACATCCTAGTTCCCAATGATGGCGGCGTATTGGCAATTATTTATATTGTTAATATTTATTAACTATTCCTTACATTAGGGCGCCAATGTCTATTTACCCGACCACTTACCTAATATGAAAAAAAAATATAATTAAGAAAATAAAAGGAAGCTTATACAATCTGAATTTAAAAAACTACAAAATACTATAAAATACTACTTTTGCTTCTTGTATATTTACAAATATTAAAAACATGTCATCCATAAGCCCGTATGTACTTAAAATATGATAGAATATTTTTTTTATCCACAATGAATGCAAGAGACGTTTAATATAACAAATTAAGCCAAGTGTGGACGGTTAGTGAAAATATTTGCTTTAATTGACTCCTTTGATATATAACTAAAACCGAGTAAATAGACGAAGACACTGTAACTGTCATATTTGTGCACATAAAACAAACTCTCCTTTACACATTATCGCGATCAAACGATGAATGCAAATACACGAACACGTTATGCCAAGTGAAGTGCCGTCATCATACGACTCTTATTAAAACAGATTAAAATATATTCAAATAATAGCAAAATACTTTAAACTAAATAATATTTTAATTTAATTATGTATTCATTTAGTCATAATTAATTAACAATAGAAAAAAAATATCAATAAATAAACACAACGATGGAAAAAAAATACCATACAAAAGACATTTTAATAAATTTAATTTCAATATAAAAATATGGTAAGGATTTTAATTACTATTAAGTCAGTGAAATAACTATACTACCACGAATCGTAAGATTAATAAGAAAGCTTTCGCGATTGAAATGTGCAATATAATTTAAAGAAACCGAAGCAAATAATTGATGTTTATATAGGAAGTACGATTGAGGGATGGAGTATTACGAGGCTTAGATAGTATTTACAGACGGGCGATAGCTACAGGCACTAAGGAGAAATATATTAGAAAAGTGGATACTGTAGTCGGCTTCAGTGATTTGAAGGTATGTTAAATGCTTTCTAAAAACTTATGCATTTGAAATTCGAAGTTAGTATTTTTTTTCTTGTGAAATCCTATAGCCAAATTACCTGATTTTTGGTAGACCTAGAAATTTAAAGAGAAAGCTTTATTAATTCAGTTCACATGCTTATAATATAAGCACAGATTTATTAAATCTTCTGGAAATAAAATGTAAATACATTAAAAATATTTATAAATAGATATAAAAAAGATACACTAAAGGCGCGGATGACACGTTTGTGGAAATTTGATCATTTAAATATAATAATAATAATTAAATAATTATTATGTTAATTACTTCATTTTAGCTAGTATATAGATATGACGCAATCCTCAAATCTGGCTTACCCCCCGTTACTGGTATACTTATATTAAACGCGGATGAGCTGACAGCACACATGGGACTTCGATTGGTCAAGAAATCAGACACAGCGGACTTGAGTTTTAGATTCTTGGAACAAGCAAAGTATATTGTAAATTTATTTCACACATTATATTAGTTAAAAAAGACATTGAAGTGAATTGAAAAATACCAATAATATTTAATTTATATAAATTATTTTGACATATGTAGACTTATTTATATACGTTCAATCTTAACCTGTGTTAAGTCTGTATTTTTACACTATTACTTTAATTACTTTATGTATTATCTGTATTGTACTATCAAAAATTAACCTTTCTTTTAATGTTATAATTCAGTTTAGTTTACTTCAGTGATTGTACTCAGTACACTACACTAAATCGAGCTTTATAAAACTCTTAAGTAAATAAAGTACCTATTTGTCATAACCCCTGCAACTATATTTAATGTAATTGATTAATTGATATAGATTATTTAATTCAAACTTCGATCACAATATAAACTGAAAACTATTTTTTTACGAATCATTTTCGCACGGTTTCGCAATTTGCAATGGCAGTAAAGCTCAAAATCGTAATCGCATGGTTTCAAATGCAGCAATAAAGCAAGGCATATGGTTACGGAGTTCCCGTGAATTTCGATATTTATTTATATGCCCATACTTCATAACGATAGAGATGAATACGAGTCGATTAGATCCAGCCATTTCAGGTCCTATATCACTACGTTTTTGCGTTGCAGCGTTTAAATTTTTATAAAAAAAAATCAATGATACTAAATAATGGGCGCGTGCCTAAATATTCAGCTTTCTGTATAAAAGTTTTTAATTATATATATAAAAAAAAAAAAAAAAACTTTTTTAAAAATACTGTTTTTTTAGACCAGAATCTTTAACAGTGGAGGGTCCAGCAAATAGAATGATATCGAACTTCAAATATTTGCTTGAACGCCATATCATTGCTATTATGAGTAACACCTTAATGCATAATATTAATATGCTTGGCACATTAGACAAATGCGGTAAGTTTTTTTTTAAATTAAAGTATTAAGCAAGATCCAGTTTTATCCGAGTGAAATTTAGTTTAAATAATAATATATCTATTTCATTCACATAATAAGCCGAGATGGCCAATTGATCATTGTAAGAACATACTGTGGCAAGCAACAATTAATTTTCTACTGTAAATAAACCACCACTGTATATAAGTACTGTATATAAGCCTTTCTATGGTTACTGCTTCAGTCCTTAAGCACAAACGATTTTTAAATCTAACTTGTAGTTTCAGTAATAAGATTAGTGAAACATTCAAAGTATCATAGATTAGATAGGGGATTAAATCTAAACCAGAAATAATTCAAGAAGTGTTTTCGTGTATTACCTAGTAATAAATAAATAAGAAATTTAAATATATTTTTGTATCAGTAAATCCTCAAAGCTACGTTATAGTCTCAAACACCAACATTAAATATTTCTAAATTGTTGATAAAATCACAAAATATATTCATTGCATTACGTTTGAATTAGCTGTATATTAACATAAACTATACCACTGAATGTAGACTAGCAATTCTATTCAATTTCTAAAAAGCCCTAAAAGTTACTGATATATTTTTTTCAGTTCCATTACTTCTGCCGTCTGAAGGATCAAATGATCAGAATCTCTCTGAAGAACAGAACAGAGAAGATAATATGTCAATTAACACAACCAGTTCTTTTGAAGCAGCTTTGGATAAAAGTAATGTATCACGCAATGATTCTCCAGCTAACTTAGATCAAACAGTTGAAGGGTCAGATGAAAATCAACCTTCTAATAGCAGAGGGGATAATATGATGCTTAATAGAACTAGTTCTTTTGAAACAGCTTCGGAAAAAAGTAATATCTCACGTGACCAGACTTTGGAAGGTGTTCTCGATTCAGATAATGAAAATACATTGAGGAATTTTAAATATTATCACAGACGTCTTCCATTAAGAGTAGTCACGTTAAAAAGAAACGTCAACCACTTCAAAAAATCTGTAAAACAAAAGATGTAAACATAATTAAAGTACAAAATAAATCTTTTGTCTAATAAACGTACAAAATGGATATTTTTATTCCTAACTTTAGGAGATTTTCCTCTAATTACATATCATTCTAAATAAAATTATGTGCTACTTTTATTTAGACTGTTTAGTATTTTTTTTCTCTTTGTGGTGTACAATAAAGTATAAAGTAAATTAAGGTTTCTAATGAAAATAAGGAATAACATGTAGCGGTAAAATGTATGTATAAGTATTTGTTTTTACCTACAATGGTAGTAACAGCCTATGTTTCAGCCTATTTATACCAAGCGGTTCTCCATCATCCTATTTTATCGTCAGCCGGGAACGTCTTACACTCCATTTTTCTAAGTCATGGTCTCTATTCTACAACTGTTTTTTTCTCTCAGCTATCAGTCCAAACGCCGTGACCTGCTCATTGCCCTTCAGTATACTATCTTTGCGAACTATGTCAGCTATCATCCTTCACTTATGGACTTCATTGATATGATATCGATCACACAGTAAAACACCGACGTTGAGTCTTTCCATAAGAAGCTGAATGATCTTGAGTTTACGAATGAACCGTATGCACACTGGTAGCATTCATTGCTCAAATTCAGACTTCAGACACTGAGATAATTTGGAAGAGAAGATAGGTTCTGCCTAGCCAATTTGAATTCTACGATGGACCTTTTTCTTGAAATCAAAGTTACCAATCGGGATCCCTTTTCTTAGGTAAATAAGACAAATATACGGAGAGGTGATTTTTCTATAACTAACTTAATTATATTAAAAATACTACGTATTTGTAAAGATTTCTAATTGGATAAATAGTTACTACTTTGGTTACCGTTCGGATGTTGCAAAAAAAAATAAAAAATAGTTAATAAAAAACCTTACATAATAATATTATGCGTGTATCTTTAATATACTATTAAAGATACACGCATAAACATTACATTATTATACGTACCTATTTTTTAAGGTTAAATTTACGGTCCATAAACGTAGACTTGACAAATGCCAATGTCAAAGCAATTGACAAAAAGCCTATTATCAACAAAGCGAACAACTGTCAGTGTCATTTGTGCACTGTAAAAAGTGTCGATGTTGTGGCATTTATAGTCAATATGTTACAAAATTATTTATAGTTATGAGTTAATTATTAAAATCATAGTTACCTAGTTAATATAAAAGATTACAAGTAATGTTTTTGTTAATATGACGGAAGAAAAAACAGTTGATATAGAGCAAGAGCTCGACGAGCTCTTGACTAAAGTCCAGCCGAACCTTCAGGATGTTATTAAAAGAGTAAACATTGACCATTGTTTTTTTATTTTTAAAATTTATATCACCGTATAAAATATTCCAATGGCTTATTTACAGAGTTTTACTAATGTGGCGTTGCAACAGACCAAAAATGGAGAGCAAATTAAACCAGATACTTTGGAAGACGTTTCCTATTTTGCCAAGAATACACAGGTGTACGTTAAATTCACTATAAAATTTAAATTTAATTTATATTGTTTACTTAGTATGAAATTGTATATTTGTAAAAAAAATTAAATAAATTAAAAAAAAACATTTTAGGAATCTAACCAGATTAGAATTACTGAGACCTCCAACATTCCACATGCAAGCGGTATCATTAGACCTGAAATCAATGGGGCTAACTTTAAGATGCTCCCTTGGAGAAGTAAATATAAAAGGACTGTATAATGCATTTAATGAGAACCTCTATAACCTCATACCGGTCATGGCCGAAGGACATGTTCTGTAAGTTTTTATGTATTTAATTATGCAAAATTAACAATCTATTTTTTACAAGCTGCTAACTAAGTTTACCATTTTGTTAATGTGATTAAAATGTTATAACTGAATTTATAACAAGTCACATGATAGAACTGAAATTTTACACATTTTGTGCTGGTGATAAAATAACAATATAATTTATATGTATATGATAAAACCTGTGTCTGTTTGAATAAAGTTTAATCGTTTTTAGTTGTTGTATTTAAATATCCAAAGTTTTAATAAAAAAAATATCATTTTAATAACAGGTCTTTCATATGAATGGGAAAGGGTTTGTAAAACTCCATTTATATTTAGATATCCATTAATTATTATTCTCTCATTCTTATCCATATTTATTTAGGGATGGTGTACTATGTTATATTATGGCAAAAATAATTTAGTTGACATTATGGCCTGTCTGATTGACACTCCCTGAGAATGCTTTTGGGTTGGTTTTCTAACACTATTTATGTTGTATGTGCTAATTTTATATGTAAACTTACACAAATAAAATCCTTTCTCTTACGACACCCAAAGTTGAGATGTGACTCTAACCTACCATAATGGAATATACATTGTGGTGGTACACATTATAGTTGAAAAACATGCAATACATGTTTAATTGTTTTTTAATATAAAGTTGTGCTTCCAGTATATCATTGTCAAATGTGACAGCAGACGTTAATGTTGGCTTAGTGATCGAAGATGATGCATATTCATTTATTAATCCTGGAATAGAATTCTCTCATGATGAAGTACTTGTTAAGGTAAATATAATCGTTAAATTATATATAGTAATATTGTCCTCCAGTACGATTTCTGCCATGACCGTTATTCTGAAAAAGAACTTGCTGTGTGTCACATATGTGTGTGTGTGCAGGTATACTCTCTTTTATTCACACACTCTTATAACCCGTTAGGGCAGAACATTTGAAATGACCAGACTGGCTTTTAGGCTCATTTCTTTCTTTATAAACGTGATAACTGATTGCCAAATGCACAAAGCCACAAGGGATATAACATCCTAGTTTCTAAGGTCGGTGGTGCATTGGTGATGTAAGGGATGATTAATATTTCTTTCAATGTCAATGTATATGGGTGGCGGTGACTGCTTACAATCAGGTGGCGCACTTTACATTTTGTCTACGCAATAACATTTAAAAAAACTATAGAATATCACAGAATGACCCACTGAGGGCACTTAACCTCAGAGCAACTAGTTTATTATATTATGAAAAAATGAATTTATTATTAACAAAACTCAAATATTTTAATTATCCTTTAATGTATAATAGTTTTAATTTAATAGTTATCCTGGCCGTCGCCGCAAAGAAGTGGAGGTTATGAATTTATAACAACCGAGCAGCTGGCTAAGCATATAGGTATGTATTACAAATACTATAATTATAACGTAACGTTAGTGAAAGTAATGCAATAATAACCGTACAATTATACCATTTTATGAAACTTTTCGAAATGTTTCTAACATTACTTAAATCATTATATTTACAGTTATTATATTTTATTATAAATCTAAGATCCATACTATGACTTAATAATACAATCTTGACTGTAATTTACTACTTAACTTTTAATGCTAACTATTTATAGCACTAAAGTCATTACAATAAGTAGCCATTATATACAAATAAGAGATTGTATTGCATTTCAATTATTTTTACATAATTCAGTCCCTGATTTTTGAGGTACAACTAATTATAATAATGATTATTTAATGTTTAATGAACATTTCATATAGCCGAGATGGCCTAGTGGTAAGAACGCGTGAATCTTAACCGATGATCGTGGGTTCAAACCCGGGCAAGCACCACTGAATTTTCATGTGCTTAATTTGTGTTTATAATTCATCTCGTGAACGGTGAAGGAAAACATCGTGAGGAAACCTGCATGTGTCTAATTTCATTGAAATTCTGCCACATGTGTATTCTACCAACCCGCATTGGAGCAGCGTGGTGGAATAAGCTCCAAAACTTCTCCTCAAAAGGGAGAGGAGGCCTTAGCCCAGCAGTGGGACATTAACAGATTGTTACTGTACTGTTACTGTGAACATTTCAACTGTGATTATCTGCATTCTCAATCTCCAAATTATAAAAAAAAAACACGAAAACTATTTTTTATCTGTATTGAGCGCTTATACTGAATTTCTGTTTTTGTCTTAAGACCATGACTTTACCATTATTATATTAGTGTGAAAAAATAGATAGTTAATAATTTCGTTCCTGCACAATCGTTTGAGTAATATTATATTGTTGTGATAACAGAAAAACACAACATGCATTGATATCAATTACTTAAATATATATTTTAACACCGACCATTAATAGTGATAACAAGTTAATGTCTCTAATTAACCCTTAAAGATTATTGCATCAATATGATACAACAATATGATATTTACAAAATTTTACATTCACATGGGTTTTAAAGATTTGGGTTTTGTTGTGGTAGAGCTCTGTGCAAGCTCGTCTGGGTAGGTACCACCCACTCATCAGATATTATACCGCAAAACAGCAGTACTTGGTATTGTTGTGTTCCGGTTTGAAGGGTGAGTGAGCCAGTTTAATTACAGGCACAAGGGAGATAACATCTTAGTTCCCAAGGTTGTTGGCGCATTATTGATGTAAGCGATGGTTAACATTTCTTACAATGCCAATGTCTATGAGCGTTGGTGACCACTTACCATCAGGTGGCCCATATGCTCGTCCACCTTCCTATTCTATAAAGAAAAGAATGAAAAAATATTATAAAAGATGTTCTTATTGTTTTGAACGCACGCCGTTCTTATTTTAAATATTGCGTGTATGCTATATTTATAATACGATAGTTCGATCGATTTTTTGTTCATTGAAAAATTTTGAATCCATCTTCCGCTTTGAGTTACTCAAATTTCGAATTTATATTTTAAATGGATATAACACGTGAAAATACGGATATTGTTTGCGTATGTGTATATGTAGGTACGTATGTTTTCACTCATGTAAACATACGCTTTATAAACGCATCTCTCGTCGTCTATCGCTTCCTACATTTACAGCAGATACAAATTGTAATGTTGACATTAATTATATCAAGGTAATTGCATTACCGTTCGATACATCAGCGGTTCTAGACAGGTAACATTACAAACGACCAATTCGTTTGTAGTAAACACCAAAATGTATACAATACAAATGACAAGCGTTTGATATATCACGTGATCAAAGGTTGACGAAGAAAGACGAAAGAAATCGCTTTGACTCGAATCTAATGTGTTTCATTATACACGCCGATTATCAAGCGTAATCTGCATTTGATTTTGTGAAAGAAAATAAAATTTTCGTTTGAAAATTTTCGCTAATACGGAATATAATAATGACAACAATGGTAGTGGGGTTGCACCCATTCATCAGTTACTACTTTTTTTTATCGCCAATGCGCCACCAACCTTGGGAACTAAGATGTTTTGTTCCTTGTGTCTGTAATTACCTTGGCTCACTCATCCTTCAAACCGAAACACAACAATACCAAGTACTGCTGTTTTGCAGTAGAATATCTGATGGGTGTGTGGTACCTACCCAGACGAGTTTGCACAAAACCCTACCACCAGTAGACTGACAGACATCAATATTTAGTTTTGTTGTGCTTCGGTTGAATGGTGAATGAGATCAGACTTTCCTGTGACAATAACTGTTTGTTGGTCCAACCTATACGATCTGTACTTGAATATATATTATATTCAGTTATTTATAACAAATAGGTACACTAGGAAATAATAGAATACAGGTGTTAAGTGATCACCACCGCTCATAGACATTGACTCTATAAAAAATATTAACCAATCGTCAATGCGGCATTCTGGCTCGCTCAGACTTCAAGCCGCAATACTAGTGAATAATTAGCAGTAATGTATAGCAGTTGAATAAATGATAATGATAACGGATGGTAACCTTAGTGGGCGTTGCCCAAAATCCTACCACCAAACCTTAGCATATGTTATAAATACAGCTCACAACTATATACTTATAATGATACTAACAACGTTTATTAGTAAATAACTCATCTAAATAGGACAATTGTTATGATATGTAATTGCAGATGACCTGCCTCTCACCGCCGCGATGTCTCTGCCCCTATTCGCTTTACTCCGACACAAATTAGAGCGACATTTGAAACAAGTGTTACGGCAGGCCACCAGCGTCTCAGAAGTTATGTGCTGTAATCCAAGTCTGCTGGAAGCGTATAGGTAAAAAACTATGGACCCACACATTTATTATTATTATAGTTTTTTTTTTTCAAACAATAGGCTTGCGCTTGACGACAATCATATTTCAAAGACAATAATGAGGTTTCGTTTTGGGTGCGGTTGCCTAAAAGATGCCTATTTACTCTTCATTTGAAGGTACTCAGGTCATATGTGGCTGTATACACAGTAGCTGATAAACTGTTCCGCATCCTAGCAGTACGTGTCAGAAACGTTGAATTAAATCGCTTCGTGCGAGCAGATTGGACTTTAATAATAAAAGGGTGCCAGTGCTTACGGTTTCTCGCTGTCCTGTGGTAGAAGTTTGAAGAAGTTGCAACAAAATGCGGATAACATGAAGCCATTCTATATCAGTCAAATTTTAGGCTAAACAGAAATATATGAATGTGTCACTCCAATACTTAAAATATAAACGATAAACCTTATATAAATAATATAATGGTATGAATATTTAGAAAAAAATGTATAATAGAAAACGAAATTAAAACCAGTTTATATACTTACATTAAGAAATGAATTTATTATGTATTTATTTATGTATAAACATAAATAAATACTTGTTTTTACTTTTTTGTCAACGTTAGTAAATAGTCCATAAAAACTAAATCTACTTGATACAAGATTTTCAAATTGATCTCCTTATTTCCAGTTCAATGGTGGACAGAATAGCGGAGAATGGTAACAGGGTGGTCGATCTGGTGTTAATCAATATGAGGAGAACGTTGCTACAAACGCGTCGAGAAGTTCTCGAACTGCCGCCGTTACATGCTACATTTTTGCACAAGGTAAAAACATAAACGGATAAATAACAATAAGAAAAACTTTTTTAATGAAAACTGATTGCAATTACAAAGTAATTAACATTAACAATCATTAAATTATATCTGTGTACTTTTTTATGCTGACGGTACTCCTGCAACAAAATACGTGTTTCAAATATTACGAAGTGCGAATATTATTTCGTATATGTGTGTGAATAATATATTAAAAATTATGTAAATCGGTGGAAAAGAGTGACAAGTGAGTTTTGTTGCGGTTTTTCTCAACATTTGCATTCCGAAACTATCTATATTCGGAAACATTTAGTTGGATACTGTAACGACGATTTAAAGGTGTTTATTAGATCCATATTTGAATAAAGAAAATGTTCATTATTAAACTTAAAATCACCAACAAATACTGTGTATATACAGATAAGATGTTTTTTGTTTGCAGATAGGGTCAACATCGTTCATAGGTAAATTGGAAACTGACACGGGCTGGATTAAGAACCTGGCGACCATAAACAGGATCAACGACGTCAGCGTTTCAAGGTCAGACCCGCTGAAGACCACGTTCCACGTCACACTCAGTATAAAGGACCTGCAGGTTACAACTAAGATTTCAATTAGCTAAATTAGTATTATTAGAACTTTTTGCTTCACTTATTTAATTCCTATTCTTAGTTCGAACCCGGGGTCGGGGTCAAGAAAATATAATTGGGTTTTTCACACATAGCCGATTCCATATCGGTGGCCGATAATGTGTGCGTGCGGGTGGCAGGTGGGCTACGAGGAGTACCGCGTGAAGGCGCTGGGCGTGTCGTGCGGCGGGCGCGTGTCGGCCGCCTTCCGCGACAACCGCCTGCGCCTCGCGCTCAGCGTGGGGCTCGCGCGCTGGGAGCCCTACGCGCAGCTCGACGACCTGCGCCTGCTGCGCCTCGAGTACGTACGCACACACAGCCGCACCCGCTGCTCTGAGGGCTAGCATAGTGCTGATTGTAATAAAAACACAACACTATCACTGTTAACACTGAATAAATTGTTTGGGAGCTTCATTATTGAAATAACAAGTGACACGCCAATATTTTTGACTACACTTAAGACCCGCGGTCCAACGTCCTTTGTAATGTACAAACTCGACATTGTTTCGTGGCTGACGAGAGTTCGGGTCCAAGTCGAGCGACATCAGCACCGCTTCGTTTGTGTGTCAACCAAACACGATAGACACTTGTAGCGTCAGCATGTCGGTATAAACTTAATGCCATCGTGATGGTTACTAAATGATGGCGCGCGTGCTGGCAAACAAGAGCGCCGATGATTACACGTCGTGACGTAAGAATCGTAAGATGACGTGTGAGTGACGCGATGCGGGAGCGATTATGTCTTCTTCAAACATGCAAACTAACAAGCGGTACGGTCGGCAGTGGCATGGACATGCACGCGAGCGGGCTGGGCCCGCTGAGCGCGCTGTGCGCGAGCGTGCGCGCGTGGCTGCGCGCCGCGCCCGTGGCGGCCGCGCTCGGCGCGCAGCTGCAGCACGAGCTGCGCACCGCGCTCGCCGAGCTGGCGCTGTGGGACCTCGCGCGGCCCGGCTAGAGCGCCCGGGTGTATACTAGCACCTGTTTGTCGAAACGCGGTATTGTTTCGTTACGTGTCCGTGAGACAATATTACTTTGCGATGTATTCGTATACGTGCATTGTATTCGTTTAATGTAAAGTCTTAGTTAGGCCTATTTATATTCCTGTTTACAAATTATCGTCTGTGATTTTGACAGAAAGAACGATCGGGCTGACAATCAAGTTCAGTAAGTGAATATTGTTAATTCTAGGAGCGTTCCTTTTATACCATAATACATAACGACAATGATATTATTTTATTATTAAGATATTGAAGTGTATGGATTAAATTATTGTTTTAGCTAATATAGGACATCTCAAAACATCACACTGTCTCACGAGCAAAACATAAATGGAATTAAAATATATTTAAATTAAAAGCAATAATTTTATTGATATTAATTGAATTTAATTTTTTTATATAATTTTATAGTTCACTGTAGTTGTTATAGTTTATCGTTAAACTCACCGTCCGATGATACTAAATAAATTGTTGTTATTTTTTTAGTTCAATGTTTGTTTTATCATAAAACAAGCGATGAGGTTGTATGTTCATGTTCTTGTTATTATTTTAAGAATAAAATAATTATAAGCTCAATTTAGTGGGAAAAGTATGAAACAATAGACTAGTATAAAGAGTTACAAACAATAGTAATATTTACAATACGAAATTTTTATATTTATATTTCATAATTTCTTCAATAATAAATACTTATTTCTGCATTTTAGATTTTTAACTGGTGATAGGGCTTTGTGCAAGCTCGTCTGAGTAGGTACCACCCACTCATCAGATATTCTACCGCAAAACAGCAGTGCTTGGTATTGTTGTGTTCCGCTTTGAAGGGTGAGTGAGCCAGTGTAATTACAAGCAAAAGAGACATAACATCTTAGTTCCCAAAGTTGGTAGCGCTTTGGCGATGTAAGCGATGATTAACATTTCTTACGATGCCTATGTCAATGGGCGTTGGTGACCACTTACCATCAGGTGGCCCATATGCTCGTCCGCCTACCAGTACTATAAAAAAAGGTTCACCTGTCACAGTGTCTGTCAAGTTAAAACTAATGCATTGAAAAAGAAACTACAAAATATTTTTTTGCTATCGCTCTTATATTTAATACTTTTTGTTACCTTAGTATAATTTATCTCATAAATAAACTATTAGTATTAAATGCCTACGCGTATTAAGTGTAGTCTATTAGAACAAGTTGCTCTCCGTTGTCAAATAAAAATACGTACCTACAAATTTGCAAGAGTAATCAAATCAGCATCCTATTTACCAATTTTTTACCTTGTTTATTATTTGCACACATTTTATTGAAATGTTCATATGTTTGATTATAATTTTGAAAAAGTCCACTTTACCGCTCATTGCCCATCTGTATAAAAATGTTGAAATGAAATAAATAATGTATGTATTTAGTTTCGAAAAATAATGTATATAGGTTGTGCATTTTCTTGAGACTGTTGGATTTGTTATAATTTATACGGTTGTTTAATAAAAGCCTAAATGTGTTAATTTTTTTTTATTATTGTAATAATAATGGCCTTCTGACCAATTTCGGCCACGGTGGCCAATCTTTAGAGGGATTAGGCAACTGCGCAGGACATATTATAGTTAACAAGTGTGTGCGCAAACACAGGTGCACTCTCTATTCCCTAACTCATAATCCAATGGGACGGCAATCTGACACGATCGGATGTCGGGTCGGTGTTTTCTAGGCACTTGAGTACACACTACGAACTTATAGACTCTGGGTGCTAGTGATAATTTTCGATAGAAAATACCCAATAACTTTCTATTAGCGGCCTTACATCTAGCCACTAGACCAACGAGGCAGTCACAGTCTCTTTATTATTATATATCTTTTTACCTATTTTTTTTTAACGCTGGAAAAACGCATTACGCGTTTCCGTAAACCAGTGACCGTAACCGGGGGGGGGGGGGTATGTGGGGCTCGCCGGTATCCAAGGCGTCAAATGCGCCCCGATCATCGGAATATCCATTAAAAAACCAGCGGTACCCTTTCCATCTTGACGAGGAGCGCCACGGGATCGCTTTCGCATGCTAACGTGACACTCTGACAGCCGGCCCACCTATGCGGGCCTCCATTCCCTAGGAAGGGTTCCCAGGGTACTGTAAGCCCCCCCTAATCCCGGCGGCGCCTATTGCGGCGGGGAAATTATTATTATATACCTACTATAACTATATTGTATACATATAATCGCCAAGAGGGGGAGACTACTCCGCCCAGCTACCTTAACTATCCCGGCTACATCCTTGAAGAATCTTTTAAAGCGAAAGCCGGAGTATGCTTGTTCGTCAGGGCGGATGTTTGTTGTCACCGATTGCGCTGCTTGGAGGACCCCTCCTTCTCCATGTTGGTGGTACGTGTGGACCTGGTTCGTCAGAGTCGAGTCTACGTGTGCCTCTACAGATCCCACAATGGTGACTTGGAGACAAGCCGATTATTTGACCATCTTAGTCGGGTGGCAGATGCTGCGCAAGAGCAGTTTCCTAACGCGGAATTGGTGTTGTTGGGGGATTTTAATGCTCACCAAGAATCATGGTTGAAATCCCTCAAAACTGACCATGCTGGAAGAACTGCTCATGCTTTTGCTCTCACACACGACTTGACCCAACTGGTTGATCAGCCCACCAGGATCCCAGACATTGATGGGGAAGCGCCTTCTCTACTGGATCTTCTGCTGACTTTTCACCCGGTGGAATATCAGGTTGTGGTTCAAGCTCCACTTGGTTCTTCGGATCACGGCCTTATATCTACCAAAGTGCCACAGGCCAAGCTGCCGCCATCAGCGGTATGCAAACGTCGCGTTTGGCACTATAAGTCGGCAGATTGGGACGGTATGCGCGATTACTATGCGTCAGTCCCTTGGAAGGAACGTTGCTTCAGTGGGAATGACCCGACAGCTAGTGCCGCTGCTGTTGCTGATGAGATCATGTTAGGAATGGAATACTACATTCCTTGCTCAGATCTCATCAATAGGGGTACGCGTAACCGTTGTTTCACTCGTGAATGTGCCGACGCTGTGTCATCTAAGCAGGCGGCATATCGCGCGTGGATCAACGGCTGCATTAGCGGGGCATCTAACATTGACTCACTGAAAGCAAACTACAATAAAAATTCCAAGTCCTGTAGGAAGGCATACACGAGAGCGGATGCACAGCGCATTGTACAGATTGGTCATGACCTTATTTCGCATCCTAGGGGCTCCCGTAGCTTCTGGCGTCTGACCAAGTTTGTGCAAAACAATTTCTGCCAACCTTCGCTGCCACCGCTCAGAAATCCGGACGGATCGCTAGCTCACAGTCCGCAGGAGAAAGCCGACCTCCTGGCTAAACTCTTTGCCGACAACTCTGTGATCAATGATTGTAGTGCGCAGCCACCAACAATACCTTCATGTGGCCACACGATGCCTGGCATCAAAATCAGGCAACGTGATGTGCGTGCGGAGCTGCAATCACTCGATATACGGAAAGCTAGCGGTCCCGATGGAATACCAGCCATTGTGCTGAAGAAGTGCGCGGCGGAGCTGTCTCCTGTGTTAACGCGCCTGTTCCAACTTTCTCTCTCTTCGGGATGTGTGCCGGAGGCTTGGAGAAGAGCTAATGTGCAAGCGGTTCCCAAAAAAGGGGATCGGTCTGACCCGGCAAATTATCGGCCAATAGCTATCACCTCAGTACTTTGTAAGGTGATGGAACGGATTTTAAACAACCAACTGATCCATTACCTAGAAGATCATTGTCTAATTAATGATCGTCAGTACGGGTTTCGACCAAAACGGTCCACAGGTGATCTTCTAGCGTACGTAACGCACCTCTGGGGTGAAGCTATCGACAAGCATGGAGAATCGTTGGCTGTCAGCCTCGATATCTCCAAGGCTTTCGACAGGGTCTGGCACAGAAGTCTTCTCTAAAAGCTACCGGCATATGGTCTGCCTGCTCAGCTATGCACCTGGATTGCCAGCTTCCTACACAAGCGTAGCCTTCGTGTTTTAGTAGATGGTTGCGCTTCACAATTCTATGTAGTGAATGCTGGGGTCCCCCAGGGATCTGTGCTATCTCCCACACTCTTTCTTTTGCATATCAATGATATGCTCTCTCTTGGGAACATACATTGCTATGCAGATGATAGTACAGTGCATGGTGGATACCACGGACGCGCAGTGGCTGGGCGGGCGGAAACTGAGGAGAGGCGGGAGAATCTTGTCATTGAACTCGATAGGACATTAGAGCTCATCGCCAAATGGGGTTTTGATAATCTTGTTGAGTTTAATGCCAAGAAAACACAGGTGTGCACTCTCACAGCGAAAAAGTCACCATTTTACCCTCATCCCTCCCTCTGTGGCACACCGCTGATGATACAAAGCAAATCGCCATGCTGGGGATGGACGTTCGCTGCGACCTTAGTCCAAGGGATTACATCGAGGCTATTATAAAAACAGCTTCACGAAAACTCGGAGTTCTGAACAAGGTGCGGCGTTTTTTCACGCCACAACAACTGTGCCTGTTATACAAAACACAAGTACGGTCTTGCGTTGAATATTGCTCGCACCTTTGGGATGGCTCCGCTAAGTACCTAATGGAGGCCTTGGACCGGTTGCAGCGACGTGCAGTACGCATTATTGGCGACGTAAAGGTCACAAACACCCTTGAACCTTTACAATTGCGTCGCGAGATAGCAGCACTGAGCGCTTTCTATCGTCTGTCTCACGGCGAGTGCTCTGAGGAATTATTCTCTCTAATTCCTGCTTTCCCCTTCCTTCTTAAGTCCACGCGAGCTGGTTCTCGATGTCACCGCCTAACTTTGACATCAATTCCATCGCGCACAAAGAAATTTGGCAACTCCTTTCTTTGCCGCACTACCAAAGAATGGAATTCCTTACCAGCTCACGTGTTCCCCTCCTCTTACAACCCGGGTTCCTTCAAACGAGGCGTGAAGAGGCATCTTGCGGGCCGGCAAGGCGGGGACGGCTAGTACAGAACATTCTTCCCGACTGTACTGGCCGTCGTCGCGTTTGGACTCTACTACCACTTACCATCAGGTGGAGTAGAGTTATTTGCCATCCCGGGGCATATAAAAAAAAAAAAGACAATAAAGCGACTTACTAAACATATATATATGGTAGGTAATAATAATTATATTGGGTCAAACTTTTTCGCTCGTTCCGTTATGTGTATCGCGTGAATTACATCCGACAGGGTGAATTTTTCCTATGGCGGCAAAATTTAGAGGCCAAAGTTGATGTTTTTTTTTGTTTTACAGTAGTCGTGCTCTTTGTGAAACCAGGCGTCAACATTGAAAAAAACTCAAAAATGTCTCCATAACAACTAAAAAAAAACTTATTACAAAAACAGAGTATATTATGCAATGGGCAGCCAATGTATAAAATGCACGCCTACTTTCAAGTCGAGTTCTGTATTAAGATTCTCCTCTTGGGGATAGATTCTCTTTGCTCAGTTATCACTGGCCATATACAAGTTTAATTTTCTCTGATAATCTGTACAGTTGATCAATCACAAATGACAAAGACATTTAATAATAATGTATTTTACACACTTTTATTGAAATTAATTGATTCTTTTTTTATAATATAAACTCATATTAAAGTTGCGTTGTATTAGAAATCGCATTACTATTTACCTAAAAACCTGAAAACGAATTATTCTTATGTCTCATTATAATCGAATAAATCAAAAAGTTTTCGACAATTACGGATTATTTTTAAACCAAAATTTAGAGAAACAAATTTAGAGAAAAAAAAAGGTATTTTAATGAAATATTACAGAAATAATTCATAAAATTTCTACTGAAACAAAAAGTAACTTAATAAGCCTCTCTTATTTGAGTTCTTGTAAGTACTGTGCTCCAATTTTTTAATATTGCTTAAAGAAGTGACTGAAAATAAAATCACATAATACATTGTATGTGTATATAAATAACACAAAGCTATCTGCTTAATTATTTGTTCGAATTAAACCTGTGAACAAATTATGATTGCTGTTACTATGCTTATACACTCTGGAAACTAAAAACTTTACAAAATAAGCTGGTTGTGTTAATAAGAACAGTATCCAGTAATTTGCTTCGCTTGATCATATTTATGTATAAGACATTTTTTTTCAGATTCAATAATAGAAAATGGGCTTAATACAATCAATATTTTGTTCTATGATTTTTTGTGTCGAAAGGTATGTTTTTATATATGTACTTTTGTTCTATATTAGAATTCACTGAAGCAATAGTAATATAATCGTCACTTATTATTAAAAAATATTAATTTTATTTAAAAAGAGTGCTGACATGGACTTGCTGCGCGTTTTTGCTAATGCTGCTCATGTTCACGATCGTCGTATTAATGGTATACGGCATATCAGTGGGCTATCACTACGCGCAAAAAGAACTTGCTGCTTTTGCAAGTAAGCTGATTAACAGTTTCAACAAGTTTATCTGTAAAGAAATCTGCATTGGCACGCAGAAGCTAGCCTGTTGACTATGATAGTCTATCTTGTCCCGAAAATAACATAAAGCCGGCCTGGGTTTGTACTCTCACTGGTCGACTCGATTTATTTAATCCAATGATAGTGATGGGAATTCCGTAATCGGGCATTCAAACAGAAGCTATTTAAATTCCTTCACTTCTTTCCTTAGTGTCATCGAGGTCTACGACAGAGGCTTCGATCGTGCGACGATCAGGCCAAGAAGGTCGACCAGTCGTTCGACTGGTAGCTGTAAACCGAACAGAAGTTGAACATGCGCCGGCACCAATACTTGGTTTGAATAACATTTATTTATTTATTGTTAAAAGCAGCCTAATAATAGACGTGATATATGTATATTAAACTATTTAACTTGGAAAACAATCTAATATGTACATTATTCTCAGAGGTTTATCAAACTAAAAGACCAGGAGAACGCGTGTTTCTGGAGACATCTGAAACTCCATACGTCGTTCTTGAAACAGAAAGGTAGGTGTACGTACGTTTAATGTGCAATACATGTTTTATTGCTACCAACAGCTCATAATTTAGTTTTGCTGATGCTCGATTAGTGTAAACGTATATATTTACTTATAAAGTCTCAATACATTGACATTTCGTTATATCATAGTCCGCCAAGGGAGCCGAAACTGAACTCACAAGAACGAGAACTGGCGCGAAGGTTGATCGGTCGATTTCGCCGATCGAGAAACAACACTTCAACAATTATACCTTTTTTAAGACCTCTCAACACAACAGAGCCTCCTATACTGAGAAGTTCAGGGTAGTCAACATAAAGTATAACTTTTGGAGTGTATTTTATATTATACCTTTATAAATAAATGGTTTTCGAACAAATTGGTTTTCCTCTCTAAGTAATAAGTTATTTTCAAGCAAAAACTGATTTATTATTATACGAATAAAATATAATAATACGTGATCACTGAATGGATAGAACATTCTACTTAATTCAAACTGAAAGACTCAAGGTAAGATCCGATCTAGTACCACTGTTTTTCATTATAATAAATCTGTGTTTATTATTCTTGTCGTGGTAGATTAAAAACCATGTATATGGATAGACCAGGAGATAGCCCGACATGCATTTATACAATATACCTCTGCCCTCAGTGGTGAAATAAGCTCCCAAATGGTTTTTCTTATTAGGCGCATCTTTCCCAGCTGTAAGTTATGGCTCTTGCTTTATATTTTACAGAAGCTGCTTTACTGGTGGTAGGGCTTTGTGCAAGCTCGTCTGGGTAGGTGCCACCCACTCATCAGATATTCTACCGCAAAACAGCAATACTTGATATTGTTGTGTTCCGGTTTGAAGGGTGAGTGAGCCAGTGTAATTACAGGCACAAGGGACATAAAATCTTAGTTCCCAAGGTTGGTGGCGCATTGGATATGTAAGCGATGGTTGACATTTCTTACAATGCCAATGTCTAAGAGCGTTGGTGACCACTTACCATCAGGTGGCCCATATGCTCGTCCGCCTTCCTATTCTATAAAAAAAAAAAAAAGAAGATGTGTAGTAATAATAATTCAAAGGAATTTAAAAAACGTAACAATATTGCAACTGAAAATGCACTTTATTTTCTTAAAATTAGACACACATATGGCATAGAGCATTTTTTAAATCACAGTAGTGAAATTAGTAATATTTTTTGTTAATATTGTAATAATTTTAGAAGTTGTGTTTTCCTTCATATTCGAATGAGGAGGATCGTCGATATCTCTGCGCGCGACACGATGTGCAAAACCGCGCTGAACTGCCTTATCGACCGAACGCATAACGTGACCTTTATCTTTTGCAGGACCTGATCGCAGTGCACCAGCTGCTTCAGCAGCTTTTGCTGTAATATGATATTTAAGAATAATTATGATAATTTATTAATTTACGTAAATTTTTAATCTGTCATAAATTTTTATCCAGTTTTTTTTCAAGTCAAATTAGACTACTTGACATTGTTCAGAGATGCACTGCATCTGATGCAGCTAAGCTGAAGGTTAGTCTCACATGATTGTCACTTTGAGATTGTATTACTATTTTAACGATGAACTGTTAGTTATAACGTTAAATCTTGGTAATAGCCTGATAAGCGTTAAAATATTTCATTTATAACTTTAGTAAAAGTAAATACGAGTAAATAACTGCATGCATATATACATATGTACTAACCCATAGATTCTACCGAGTTTTGTACAAAACAATAATGATATCCGATTCCAACACCCAGGACCATTACAGTTATGACTGTGATCATTAAACAGCACGTTAACATTGCACATACTGTACATAGGGATATTCTGCAACAAAGTTACTTTCAGAACATTGAAATAGAAAAACACCTTAATATAATATTTATTGTAACTTCACTCGTGTGAAAATTGCTTCATTTTTAATGATTACTTCTCGATTATAGATTACTACAACGTACCGTATATAATAAAATACGAAAATTATATTAAAATCAATAGATTGTATTTTCAGACTAACGATATATTATAACTAGTATATATAATGGAATTAATTGAACTGTATATCTGTTTAAATAAAAATCTTCTCCGCAAAGATAATAATCACCTTTCGAGTGCATCTAAGATAATAGATACAAATGAACTTAAAGAACAACACACACAACCCATTTTGCGAATTCTATTTTATTTATTCTAAATATTTAAAAAAACGGATTTTGTTTCTAAAATCATTATGAACTGAATAATTTACTATTTTGTATAGATTTGTTTAATGTCAAAAAATTATAGAAGCGTCATTCATAAAAATATTTCTTAAATATGTACAGATATGGTTATCAAATTGACTTGTAACCTACTAATTTTGGGTCATATATATGTATTTGCGTTTTACGTGTCTATTATTTTGAACCCAACCCGATCCTATATAGTTCTGTAACCTTTGGCCTTTAAATATTTTGTCAATTAATCTTCGTCATCTTTTTCCTTATAAATACCATTAAAGTTTTTTTATAGTAACAACACTGAACACTATCAGATTGCTATCGCGGCAACACGGTTTCAATGTGTCAAACATTATGGCAGATGAAAACATTGTGAAAAAGAAACAGGATCATAAAAATCCAAAACGCTTTCCAAACAAGAAACATGCTATTAAAAAACGATTACCCGTTAGACCTATTCAAGGCGACAATGTGATATATGTAACTAAAAAGACTAATTTTAAGGTAACCAACATATGAAAGTTGTATCGAAATCAAAATTACGAACTCGGTATTTTTCCTTGATTTATGTTTTGCAGGCCCAACTCGATAAATGTTGCGAACTCCTCACTAAAGGCGAAAAAGAGATCATCCTTCATGGATTAGGAGCTGCTATTCAAAGATGTTGCAACCTTGCTCTTCAACTTGAAATACTGTTTTCAGGAACTTGCCAAATTGAAGTAAACACTGGAACCGTTGATGTAATCGGTAAGTTTATTTTATAACTACTACAGAATAGTTTATTGTCATAATCTAATAAAAAAGTTAAACTAATGTCTGTTATATTTTTGGCAGATGATCTGGAACCGCTAACTGATGATGTAGATTTTGGAGCGCAAATACGTCACACTTCGTCGATTCATATTCGAATATTCAGGATTGCATTACTTGGTGCAGTTTAATAAAATGTTCTTTACATTAAGTGAAATAGTACAGTGGATCGGACTGACAGTTTTTGAAATATGGATAAACTTAATAACAATAACAATATTTTCAGCGCTGCTAGCACTTAAGATCGACGGTGTGGTAAATAGTGCTTGGTGGACTATATTTGCCCCATTATTTGTAAGTGATGCTATGAATGCATATTTTTGTTGTATAGTATGTATAAGAATGACTTTAGAAAACTCTTATAAGGCATCAATACATAGAGCATCATGGAGTTGTATATTTCTAGGCTTAACATTTGTGTTTAAATTCTTGTTGTGTAGAAAGCTCCAGGGTGATTCAGCCATTGAATACAGTGAGGTGTTTGCACCATTGTTTATTCTATTACAATTAATAGCTGTAAGAGCATGTCAGTTACACCAATAAGAAAGTATATTTCCACATTGCTTTAATAAATGATTGAAAATAAAAAAACATGTTTTACTAATCAGCATTTATTGAAAGTTAATAACAACATTATATTATTAATTAATACAAAAATCGAGTGAGAGAAAAGGTATATAAATACGAAAACCTTTAATGAAAAATACTGAAAAAACCACCTCTATTCTTTTTCTCATCACCTCCAAAAGAAAAAGTAAACTTATTGCTTTGATTCTGAGCATCTGATGTGGTTTCTGATGAACTTTTTCCAAAAAATGAAAATCCTGTTTTTCTAATTCCTGACAAAGTATATAAATAGATTTGATTGATAAAATTTAGCTATGTATAAAATGAATTGAAATTCTATAAAATGCTTATACTGTTCATTTACCTGTCAAGAAGTTAGGTACCTCTTGAGACAATACTTCAGAATTATCATTTACTTCTGGCATCTGAATGTCAGCTTTAGGTGATAAAAGTAAGCTAGAATCTGAATAAAAATTTATAGTTTGTTTAATCTGAAATTTAACTTTTAATATAATTTCATTACACTTATATATTAAAATAATAGCAGTAGATCATTCAAACTTATTTTATAAATACAAAGGTAATTAGTCCGTTTGTTTTCTCATCATGACTAAATAAGTTAATTACTGGACCAATGATAATAACACAAATTGACCACTTGGATGAGGGCATACAAATTAGGATGCAAAATGGATTTATGAACAACAATAATTTACTAAATGTTATGTGCAAGCTCGTCTGGGTAGGTACCACCCACTCATCAGATATTCTACCGCAAAACAGCAATACTTGATATTGTTGTGTTCCGGTTTGAAGGGTGAGTGAGCCAGTGTAATTACAGGCACAAGGGACATAAAATCTTAGTTCCCAAGGTTGGTGGCGCATTGGCTATAAACGATGGTTGACATTTCTTACAATGCCAATGTCTAAGGGCGTTTGGTGACCACTTACCATCAGGTGGCCCATATGCTCGTCACCTTCCTATTCTATAAAAATATATATATATATATAGTTCATGCATTGACAATTTTTATAAAAACAATATAAAATATTAATATTTTGATACCAATACAAGGAGGATAGTCGCCATCGGCATCATCATAGCCAGTTGTACTCATAGATACATTCAAAGAATCGGGAATATCTTGAGATCCATGAGTGAACAATAATCCAGCAACTGGCATGTCTTTTTGAATTTTTTCATTATTCTAGAAAAGACATTCATATATACCAAATACCCTTAGCAACACTAAGCATGCCAAATAAGTCAATTACATTTTGGTTGGATGTAGGGCCTTTATCTTCTAAGTTCTGTTCTTGGTCTCCAAGATATTGACTGGTAACTTTTTCAGTTGTGCAATTGTCATCAACTTCCATAATTTGAACTTTCTTTATATTATCAAAATCATCATCATTCTTTTCAAGAAAAAATTTTGAAGCCACAATATTTGTTTCAGGTCTCTAAAAATATATGCATGTTATAATATACATATGCGTTCCGAACCGGAATGAACTTCTAATTAATTTCTTATCAGAATGTATACTACAAATTTAATTGTTAATTTTTATTTTTATTTATAAGGCAACACAATCTTTAGAAAAAAAAATTACGAGGTTTTTTTATTATTTTTGCGGGAAAGAGTTTCAGTACTTTCTTCATTCATATTAGAGGAAACTGAATAGAAACGTTCCTATTGCTTAGACGCGCGACATGTGTTGAACTATTTCTCTTCTCATTGATATCCGAACTGACCGGTAGATATTTTACGCGCTCTTACAAAAAACGGTGTTCTCTGTGAGTTAAATCATCATATATATAAGTGTGAACGACACTCCCTGGTTCCTTCAGCATCTGATAACCAGTGGCGTAGCTATCGTAGGGCGAGGTGGTGCAGTGCTCCAGGGCCCCGGAGCTCATATCTAACCTCAGCTTTGAAAAGAGAGGAGCATCAAAGAATAAATACATATATCTTGTGAGCAGGCTCGAGCCTCGATTTTTTTTCTTTTTTTATGTTTTTAAATAAACATCAACAATTACAGAACTCCTGATTTAAGATTTTTAGCACATGCGCCAAGCGTCCTCGATAAGCATGCGCTGTTTTTTATCGTTATTTCAATATTTGGTAATTTGGATGACTATGCCCTCAGCACATTGGATCAGCGATAAGCTCACGTGCTTGACGGTCGTGATATCAATTCGACAATTCCACCCATCAACTTCTTAGTTATACAATTGTAATTATTACTATAAATGTAATAAAGTTTAAGCTACGCGGAAAGAGGGGATGAGGGCACGATTCTTTCCTGATGCACCGAGGAAACCCAGCTACGCCACTGCTGATAACCTATTGTAAACGTATAAATAGGAGGACCGAAGACACGTACTGGTCCCAGTATACGTAAGCTAAAGCGTAAAAAACCTATGATAATCGTATCAATTCTTCTTTCTAATGCCACATTAGAATTTATATGAATGCTACTTTTACCTTAGAGATTGACGAAGTCTTAGAATATTTAAATTGGGGTGATAGATCCAAATTGTGTTTCTTGAAAATGGTTTCTTTCATTTTGATGTAGCTGTCTTCACTAGCAGTGCTGACATTTAGTTCATTGCTCTTACCATCTTTTTCACCAGTTTTATCTTCATGACATTTTTCTAAATCAATTACACAATCCTGATCGGCAAAAGATGTGCTTTTTCGCTCTTGAGAATTCTATATAACATTATTAAAATGAATACGAAACAAAAACATACCTATGTGCATTTTTTTCTGTTATTGAGTGTCTGTGCTAAGAAATTCTTAATAGCTATCTGAAGTTGGCAGTAAAGCTTAATGTCTGATTACCCTAATTCTCTAGTCTGATGGGAATCACACTAAAGAGTACAAATGTGTCCAATATTCTCAAGTGGCAAAAATTTGGTAAGAACGTTAATTATGTTTGTTTTTTACTACCGGCAGGCAGGCTTCATACAACATGAAACTTTTATATAGAGGGACGAACATACAAACAAAAACATTTTGTTTTTACGAGCCACAATCATTCGAAAAATGTGGAAATATAAGAATGCATAGATTACAAACATATAAAAAAACATTTATTTTTGTTTATTTTAATAAACGGTGTACCTGTGAACGATCCAAGAATTGCGTAGGTGGTACTAAAATATTCAGTGATTGAGTTTTTGTCAAATCAATTTCTTCTAAATTCTCACTCTCAACTGTTTCATCAATCTATAATATAGCATTTTTGTAAATATTATTTTACTCTAATAATTTATCCTAGTACAAACCAAATTCTACCTTTTCCTGTGAACATTTTCTGGTATCTATTAATTCTTTTTTATGTTCCATTTCAGCCTTAATGATGTTGACATCTTGAAGCGAATTAGGTTTAATATTAGAGACAATGTTATAAGTCTCAGCACTGTCCAACTTTACGTCTTCTATAATGTGTATCAATTTCTTTTCTGAATAGTTTTTTGTTTGACATTCAAAGACTTGCTTATCGTTCAATAAATTATTTGGAGATTGAAAGTATGATGAAACATATATATCTCGAACGAACTCATCTGATTTCTTCTTTTTTGTAGTTGCCTGTTCTAATGCTATGTGTTCTGATTCAGTTCTCTTAGATAAATTCTGTGAATCCCCTTTCTTTATCTATAAAGAGTGTATTACGCTACTGTTACCCCAATAGGTATGTACAATTCCTATAATTTATTGAAGCATTATTTCTATAAATTAATCATAAGAATATATATTTAATAAGTACAGTATAAATACCATGACCTTTTTCAGTTTTAATATGCAATTTCATTTTTAAATACCATTTACGTCGATACTCGCGATTAATTCATAAATATATGTTAAATATTACATTGCGATGTTAATGTTAAAGCGAACGAATACCTGATCCAATTTAATAGTAAGAATATCTAAATCAATGTTCCGTAGCTGCAGTTTTGGCAACTAAAAAGAAATTATTAAGATAGTTTTAATTTTTTGTTAATAAAAATGTATACAAAATTATTGTATACGTGAAACTAGTATTTATAACTCTTTGTTTTTTTTTTAATTTTTTTGTATCTTTAATTAAATGTCGCAAGTGATAAAAATATATTAAAATTATTAGCTACCATTATTGTGTTATCAATATCGGTAGTTAGATTAGGCCAAGACCCTTCAATGGAAGCGTCCATCGCCTCATTTTCACACGTTTGTTCCAATAGTACAGGAATAGGTTCGGGAGTTTTGATAACATTTGCATTGCATTTCTTCGTTAATTCTCGAATATCATTGAGTAATTCATTGACTTCGTTACTCTTATCTCGTATTGTTTTTAAGATTTGTGGTCTGTGAGCCATGTACTCAGCTACTTCTAATATATGTTTTTTGTCCAAGTTTTTTAACTCAGTTTTTCTTATGTTTATATCGTGAGTAATTTTTCGCGCTTCGCTGGTCAGATTTAATATATTGTCTTTTAATATTTGGTTTTCATTTATAGTTTGGAGATAGTTATGAACGAAAGGAATACTTTCGTATCGTTTTTTAGATGCTATCCAAAGTTCTTCATATTTTTTTATTCCATTATTAACCCTTTCACTAATAGCTACTTTCCTCTCTTTAGCCATTAACAAATCTTTCTTAAGTTCGACATTTGCTATTTTAATAGTGTCGACAGCGCTTAGTAGACTGTAAAATATAAGTATCATACATTCATACATTTCTGTCTTTATTACGATGAATTTAACATTGAAATTAAAAGAATATTTTTTTTACAAATGTTTTTTTTTTTATTGTTTACATTTTCAATAAAATGATTAATAATTTAACGAAATTCACACGTGCGTTTAAATATAATTATTATTCATTTACAACGAATGGACTATAGAACCTGTTTATTTTAATCTTTGAATCAGTTCAATGTCAACATTACATTACTAGTTTTGACCATCTATCGATCTACTTGCCTTTTAACTTCTTGTTCAGCGAGTTTTATTTCCGTCTCTAACTTTAAATTTCCATTATTAATAAAGTTACATACTTGTTTCTGTTGCTCTGATTGTTTACGCAATTTGTCGACTAAATAAGCCTGAGCTACATAAAAAAAGATATACTTAAATTATAGATATACATATTATGCTTTATTAGTTCCATATCTGCTTAATCTATTCATTGAAATATTTTTATATATAACTTATATTATTGTTGATTAAAAGATATGTACAACCTACCTTTAATGCATTGACTTGATAAAATAATTTTAAATTGAGATTCATCCACTTCAGTAGATATTTTTTCTAATGTTTGGACATCATTTGAGTCTGCCATTTTATGTTCTTCTTTATTTGAAGTAATAAGTGTAAGCAGTAATCTTTAAATCGATAGATAATATTTTTAAGCTATATCTTTATAGAACATCAAATGAAATTGTTTTAAATTTTGACAACAAAATTGGCGGGTATTTGAATTTTTTTTAAATAATTTGGTAACAATGTGTTTATGAATACAGCCTGTTAATATGGTTCTGTACCTCCGAAATGTATAATATATTACGGGTCTAATACGTGGAGACATAACATCTAATGGTCTAACTACAAAATAATATCAGGTAACGGTTATTAAAAAAAATCCTTACAATTCAGAATATTAAAAACGATTCGTTCATAAAAAGTACTAGTTCAGTTGATATAGAACTTTTACATTACTTTAGTTTAATAAACAGTTTCAGGACGAACATATGACGTAATATAGTAAGTGTAAATAAGTTTAAACTTATGTTCTAGAGGAAATTGTCGACCTGGACGCTCTCCATCGGTCTAAACGGTGCTCAAATTATACAGATACACAAACAACTCATGTATGAAGAAAATCTCCAAAAATGTTTTAAAAAAATGTTTTTTCTCCTTTTCTGGCGTGTATCTATGCTACTTGACGCGCAAAAAAATAAAAAATAAAAATGCTAGAGACAGAATTTTATGACAGTAACCATTAAAAGTGGGAAAACAAACGATGACTGAAGTTCAATATTTTTGTCATACAGAATTAACTACTTCTAAAAATAGATAAATAGATAAATAAAAGCAAATAATAGTTGTTTAAATTGCTGTTTGCACTTTGCTTGTAGTATCGGTAGTATTTTTGTTGCTAAAATATATTGTCTTCTTAAATAAATAACATTTAACACTTTTTTATCCCCTAACACTTAGTAAATAAGGCGCTAGATCACTAAATCAATCGGTTTTTACCTAAGTACCTAGAGTACGCGTTGTGTTTTCTTTCTTCCGAACCATTGATCAAAATCTATTTCAGCGAAAACCTAACACGGGGCACCAAACGGATGACATAACATAAGTAGTTTAGTTCAAAAAGTGGGATGGAAATAATTATATTAACGATATTTTTCGCATTTAAAAGATCAAAAAACATGTCAACTTTTCATTTAGTTATAACTATTTACTGACTGCATATTTTTTGTTGCGGTCGGGTTATAATGACTTATTATTTAGTAGACTATTTATATAGATAAGTTTTATTAGTGGTGGACATTTTGACCAAGGTCCAGACATTTTTGGTCATTCTCCTTTATTATTTATCACTGCGTGAGGAAATCTGTGTGTCGGATAAAACTCTTGTCCACTGACCCGCTATAAAGCAATTACATACCTTTTTTTATGATACATAAATCAAGAAAATACACCTTTTTCTTTTATTAGCTCGATAACATTTTATTAAAGAATTGTATGGTGTGTGTCGCGGGGAATATATATCAATAAAAAAATAATTCACGACGAAAATATTCTTTATTACATCAAGATAGTACTTATATTGAATGAAACAAGTTAAATTTAATACCTAAAATTTATTTAACAAAATAGTGTCATACAGTTATTTAAAATAACAGACATAAATGATAATATTATATAATACAGCCTAGCATCCTAAATAAACCAGGTACTTTTTATAAATTTGTCCCACAAAAGTAAAATAAAACAAACGACGAATGCAGCACGCAGGAATGTTGGCTAACGCTAATGGTCAATAACATTCGCTGGCTCGTAGCATCGTGCGACTTCATTTATTTGTTTACACCGACCGTAGACGTAGAGACCTAAGTTGAACAATCGGTATATATCATATCATTTCTAGCAAACAGTGGCTATCAAAGCACGCATCCATTGATTTTTACAAAATCAATATACCAAATTGTTCAGATTAGCTCTAAGCTTCTATGCACTGCTTACTCTCGTGAACACTTCACCACTACACACATATGGTCAAGTATCCATGCCACTCATTCACTTTGGCAGTGTAATTTATATTCTAGCACCTATGTATGTCAAACAACTGAAATCCGAACCTAAACCGACTTACTCCTTCGAGTTCAAAGTCCTAATAATACTGTTTGTTTTACAAATAATATTTTATAGTTTTTCTTTACTTAGTACATAAATAGAGTTTTATTTTTCAATTTACTCTAAAATCTACTAACAAATTTTAATTTTTACAATTTTTATTCACAAATAGTTTTGTTATACATTGTATAATAACCCAATTAATTAACATTTATTTAAGATACATTTTTCAAATTAATTAAGGATCACAAATGACACAAAACTAGATCCTTATTTTTATTTTGGTAATTATAATATGTAATTTTAATTAAAGTTCTAATAACAAATGCGCAATATAGGATCAAAATGCATAACAGTCGGGAAACATCACGAAGGTTACGGCTTTTAACTACCTAACATTACATTTATTAGGGAATGTCTACATCTGCGCTAAACATGTATACGAAGCTGTCCATCACAAAAACCAAAAGTAATAATTGAACCGAAGGATACAAAAGCACGTCAATCTGGAAATACGTAATAATAATACTTAAAAATACACTTTAGAATAGCTACTGGGTCCCTTCAAATTATAATAATTTTTATATTATTTATTAAATTATATTTGTACCGCCAACATTGATTAAGTGCGACGACCGATCGGTGGCCGCACGGGTGAGAGGTCAATCTACGTACAAGTACAAGGAACGGCGGACGAAGCGAAAATACCCTGCTCTCAACCGCTCGATGGAATCGCCCGGCGGGTCCATATCTTTAAGTAAGGTCAGTAGGAGCGATCAGTCGAATATTTTAAAATTTTAAGGAAATAGTCTCTTTCGAATCTGTTTCACGTCGAACTTCGAAGCGGCCGAGCCGAACGTACGCCACCGAGGTCTCCGGGGCGGGACCGGCCGCGGCCCTCTCCGACTTCGACCGAAAGGGAATTATATTATTGCAAGTTTTGTCTAGAGAGCGCCGACTTGGCGCGGACGGGGCCTCATTAACTGTAGGGCTGCGGGTGCAGGATCTCGGTGAGCAGGCGCTTGAGCGAGTCCACGCCGGTGAGGAAGCCGCAGTCGGGCCCGTGGTGCGGCGTGGCCGTGGCCAGCGGGGACTCGGCGTCGGCGCCCGCGAAGGCCGTGTGCGCGAAGTCGATCATGCGGATGTCGACGCGCTCGTCGGGCGGCGCGGGCGGCGCGGGGGGCGCGGGCGGCGCGGGCCACGCGGGCCGCGTGCGCGCGCGCTTGCTGGCCGCGTCCGCCGCCTCCGCCTCCGCCTCGCCCTCGTGGCGCCACGATTCGCTGCTCGTGGACGAGTAGGCCATCCAGCTGTCGGCAGAGTCGGGACTCGGCGGCTGCAGACGTGGCGATCCACGCTCGCGACTCGAGCGCGTCTCCGTGGGCTCGCTCGGCGTGCTCACCTCGCCCTCCTCGTAGCCGCCCATGGTCTCCTCCGAGTGTGGCACGAAGGGTTCGCGCGTGTCGCCCGAGATCTCGTCGTGTAACGTCGACATGTCGAAGTGGCCCGGCGAGGGAGCGGACTCCGAGGATCCGGCCGAGGCGTCACCCTCGTACTCGGACGAGGCGCCACAGCTCGTTTCGTCCTGGACGAACTCGTTGGCCAGGTCGCCCTCGTATACTATCAGAAGTGAGCTGGAATAAAACGAGTCGAGTCACATCTTGCGACTGGGGGAAAACGAATCGAGGTGGAGCTAGTCGCGTCGTCCGAGGGCACTCACCAGGAGTAGAAGCGGTAGCTGGTCTGCTTAGCGATGGCGCGGCGCAGCGCGTCCAGGTCGCGCAGCACGCGACGCACTACGCGCGCGCGCACGCCGCTGGCGCCCGCCGCGAAGAAGTCTCGCAGCGCCTCGCGCAGCCCGCTCTCCGACAGCGCGCGCCCCCAGTACTTGTCGCGCCGCACGCAAGCGCCCGTCTCCGGGACATACACCTGAGGTGATGGAGTAGACCGTTAGAACATGTGGCGGCGACGATTGAATATCGAAACGATAAGTATGCAACGCCGCGGGTCGTCGTTACGTCGAGCGATCTGCGATTACCTGCATGCCGCAGAGACGCACTCCGAGCGATGCGGAGGTGCTAGCGGCGCACTTCGCGATCTGCTTGGTGCGTTTCTCCGCGCTGGCATCGTCGCCGTGCTGCCGCGTGCCCATCTTGAGGTCGAGCACGCACGGCCGCCGGTACGACGATGTTATATTCTCCATCATTAAGAAGTCTACCGATTAAAGAAGAACAAATGACATAAACTCGATATGCGAGTATCGCGTGCCCTGCAACTGAACAGTGCAGTACAGAACGTTACACGTAATTTTTTCGACTTACATTGCTTATTGGAGTTGTCCATGTGTGCAATGCTCTTAAGGACTTCGCTCGCATTACCGTTTCGATGCACTTTAAATCTGTAAAAAGAAAGAAGCCGAGTTAAGTAAGGCTGCGGACAGTAGGCACGACGTCGTCATTGAGGAGCTAATTGAAACACAGAGCTGGCGTTATCTGTTATATTGTTACATTTCAATCAAACTGTATAAATTACCACGACTCCACGACGCAAGTCACATTCGGAGGCTCGCCGTGTGAGTGGTTCGTGCATCGCTCACGCATTAGTGGGATAGTTAAGTATTGCGATGATATGAAATAATGGCGACGTCGGGAGCCGGTCCGGCGTACGTCATAGTTTCTGAAATATGATAAAGGACACATGACAAGTGTCGAGGAGTGTACGGCCTGAGTGCGAGCGGGCACGCTCGGATACGCACTTGAATACGTCGTCGCGCTTGCGCTTCCCGCCCAGCGACTGCTTGCGCCCGTTCTCGTCGCGGAAACATGGTGAGTACCGCTTGTCCAATTTCATGCTTCCCGTGTTTGAGGCCTGCATCACGCCTGTAACAAACGGCCAAAAAATCATTGCTTTTTTTCTATTTCGAGTCAAATACTTGAAATACCATTTGGCTAGACTTTATAAAACAATATATATCTAAATAATACACAAAATTTTAATTTTAAAAAGTTTTTTGTGCAAACATAGAATATAATTTTTTATAATTTTAACGCAATAGATATCAAATTTGTGGACTATCTTAACAACGAGTACATAAATTATATTTCCTATTCTTCAATATAAAAGATATATTTATTTTACTTACTATTTTGCTAAATCCAGCTTTAATATAAATGAAAAGTGATAATTTATCAAGTACGTAATTTTAATAAGGGTTTGTATATCTTTTGTTATGTATTGCTGTATTTGAGTGTGTGTAAAGTTAATGTTCACAATATGCCTGTGACTTTTTGTAGCGTGCTGTCTTGTTTGTATGTGTGGTGAATGTAGGTTTAAGTAAAGGTTTACAAACCCATAATGTAAAATTACCGCTAGGGCGCTATTAGGGGCGGTTGTGTGGTGAGCCGCCGGTGTCGCTCCGCCAGCCGCAGCGCCGCAACCCTTGCGACAACAAGGAAACTAATATTGTGTTCCTGACCCCTGACCCGCTCCCGCTCTCGCGCTCAAACCCGCCATCCGCCCGCCCGCGAGCATTCGGCTCGACCCTAACAAAAGTATGCTACTAAGCATCTAATGCCATATTATTTTTAATTTCGATCGATACGATTGTTTGTTTCATTCTCGTTGTCTTATCAACGAATTATTTCATGACATAATCAGGATTTACAAAGGAAATAATCAAGGCATGGTTTTCTAAACGGTACATAAACGGGATATACATAAAATAACGAATTATCTATATACGTTTATAAATTATTATGATATTTAAAAAGAAAACTATGTTACAAATTTGAATTATAATAAATATTTCAGAAGTTAATTTAAATAAATACGCATTCCGTTAGAATATTAAGGTAAGCGGCGAGTTTATTATCATTAAGATTATATATTGTAGAGAGCTGGCAAGCACATAAAATAACATAAAAATTAATACAATTTTAAAGATAAATAGAATAAACAGATGATTATCTCGGATACAAATACCCGGACACTTAAATGTTACCATATTCAAAGGGAATGTAGGTGAAACAAAATTAACTAACTGAGTCGTCCGGCTTGCAAAATACTTTCATAACACTTCGAGGGACATTACACTAGACACAATAGCTAAGTACCCGATATAACGCCAATACTTTACTGTCCCAGAAAGTATTATAAGCAATATTTCTTTCAAATGACAATTTCACAAAAGTATATTACGTAAAACTCTTTTTAACAACTGTAACGTGACTTATATTTGTAAGCGTGAAAATCATTTAATATCATAGATTTAAAAGTGTATAAATTAAGACATATTCGAACGCCAAGCTGTGAGACAGGCAGTTTTTTTTTTTTTTTTTAAGAAAATTGGTCTGAGAAACTTCGCGATTCCTATCACAGTCTGTATCTCACGTTCGTCAAAATGGCTGCCAGCTCTCGGTTTTGTCAAAACATTAATACATTAATATAGTTAAATCGTTTCAGCTCAGGGAAGTAACTTGATTTGAATTGAATATAATTTGATTTAGACTAACTACTGTTTTTTTATCATAAAAATTAATCTGCAAAAGTCAAGGCCATGGGTAAGATCAAACAATTGTTATTTATTGATCAAATTTATATTACTTGTCAACTTTATAGGTTATTTTATGTAACTTTTATATTTTAATTAAAATTGTTTAGAAACACTCAAGCTATAAAAAAGAAAAGTTTCTCGTTAAATCAAGAAAAGTCGAAAAATTCTTGATTGCTTTTGAAGACGTTCTTAAAATTGAGAAGTTACATTTCTCAACTGTATGAGAAGAAAATTACGAAAAATAATCTTTACAATTAAGCCTAAGCAATAATCGAAGTCATAACGTTAAAAGTCACGGAAAACATAGTTAAGAATTCCGTGTGTTTTCATGCGTAACACGTTAACCGTTACTTTCACAATAATATAAAATATATTGTTTTCTAAAGCGAAATAATTGTAAACATATGATTCGCGGTCGGCGGGTTTGTTTCATCACCCAGGCATCTCTCACACGCGCACATTCAAGTGTAGTGAGCAGCAAGGGGAGTTAAATCCAATAACAAATTAATCATATTATCCCCTTATCCACGGTTCACGCATCGATACATACTCGAGTGCGTAGATAAGATTGTTAACGGCTCTATTGCGTCGAAATAGCCGTACATGTTTACTGTGACGCAAATCATGTTCATGAATCGATAATTATGCACAGAATACTATACGATTAACATTCAAACAATAAAGCGTCGCGTAAAACGAAAAAAAAAAGCGATAACTCCCTTAGTGCTCGAAAATATAACAACAAACAAAAAAACTGAACATCGAATAAATATATAGTGATAAATTTAAAATTAAAATGATATGTTTTGATGCAATGACAGCGAAATCATACAAGCGTAACGAGCAAACGCTTAACTCCATCTAATGTCAAATGTTGATCCTCACCTTTGTATCGGGGAACGAAGCTCTGGATGTCTTCGGGAATGTTTTGGTAGAAATGCAGCTCGCGTATGTTGAGGGGCTTGATCACTGTACTGTCGTTCAAGACCAGTAGTCTGGTGTGCCCGCCAACCTATTGCATCAACACTTTATAATTACATTTGAGTTTATATTCATAATTACACTATAATGTCAGTAATTACATAATACGACTGAGGAAAATAGTACAACTGGTCAGATTATACCGTATGAATTAATTATTACCTTACTTCATATATCATATATAATATCATATATAATGTTTAGTCATTACTTCTAATCAATACTAATATTATAAATGCGAATGTAACTGTTTGTCTGTTGCGTTTTCACGGCTAAGCCACTGAACCGCTTTTGTTATCGCGCGATCGAAACCAAGGCCGAAAACTGGTTCATAAATCATGTAAATTGCAATATTTTTCAACGAACGAACGAAAAGAATATTTTTAACACATATTCTACATATACGAGTAAATTATCTTAATGTTGACAGTCACAAACAAATTTTGCAGAATTAAATGATGTCATTTATTTATATATTATCAAACAAAAGGATTTACATAAGTTCTTCGAATTTATTTTCTTTCAACTTCGTTATCATAATTAACTTTATCAGATAAGAAAGTATGCAATATATGACGATTCTATCGAAAATTAAAAACAACAAAAAATAAAATATAAAATCGTACGATGACCGAACATAAACTAAACGGTACGAATTTAAGAATGTTTATAAAGTAAAAAATGTTATTTAACTTATTCGCGAACGTGACCATGTTAAGCGAATAATTTATGAATACAATGGGCTTAGCCGGAATCCCTCTCGAGATAACACCGCGACATCGCATTTTATGGAACGATTTCTTCTTCTCTTTATTTAAGCGAGAGCGAGACAGACGTTTAAAATAAAAAATACGTTGTCTTATTAGTGTCCGCGGTCGGAACACGGGTAACGCACACACGAAAGGCAATGCAGTGGAAACGCATTCCACTAGCGTTGTATTGTAACGATCAAATTACAAACGACCATGAAAAAAGTTTAGCTGATGCCGTTGACCCGGAGCAAGCGTCTACACCTGAACACTCCACACTGACCCGGCTTATAGTATCAGTAAGTTAAACATGTTTTGACAGTCTCGTGTGATTATTTTCGATTTCGTCTAGAAATTTTCGCACGAGTCTAAAGTACACGATATTAAACTGGAATCAACATTTGTTTACGACTAAGATTCGTCTTAAATAACTTTGGACGGAAGTCTTGGTGTCACAAGCAATTCCCACGCAAACTTCTTGCCAAACGATCTGTCTCACTTCTTATTTAGAATTGTTTAATAGGAAATGTAATAAGTGCAAAAGTATTTTAATTCAATTATATAATAAAATTTAAAGTATAATAACGAACAACATTCAACAGTACATAATATTTAAAGATCACCATAGCCCATTTTCGTAGCTTGCCAGTTAATTTGTAGTGTTAATTAATTTTTAAATTTACCTAAAAATAATATTTAACTTGGCAACATTTAGAGATAAGTAAATAACATATTTTATCTGTGCATTTATGTTAGTTGGAAACAATGTAGATTGTTTTTTTTTTATAAATATTATAACATACAATTCACTTTATATTCTATATGTGAGCGTGTATATCATTTAACGCTGCATATTTCAACTGCAACGTCATTATCTTTGTAACTGCACTTTTTGCACGAGTTAACACATTTAATCATTGTCAGCGAATAGAACAAAGAAAATGCATCCGTAACTAGCCTTATAAATACAGTCAATTAAACGCATAGCTATATAAACGTAAGATCGCGGAACTGTTGTGTATTATAATATCATAGTAAGGATAATTAACTAATAAAATAGCCAGTGATTTTTTTTAAAGATGAAGCTTGTTCAAACCCGGCCAAACACAACAAGTTAAGTATTTAATTTGTTTTTAGAATTCATTTCGTGAGATTCCACCAGCCCAAATTTAATCACGCTGTGGAATAATCGCGAGAGAAAAGAAAGCCCTTTGCCCAGCCGTGGGATTTTTACAGACTGTAACTTCAAACGGACACTTGGGCCACCAATAGTTAACTGATCATTACTTAGCGTAAGACAATAACAGAAGTATTAAATATATTTACAAGAACTAATTGTAAGATGTAGTTCCTAGTGTCTATAATATTATAATGACTCTCTTTCCCCTCAAACATGCAATTTATTATAAGTCGAATAAATAATAATTTATAAAATGGGTGGTACGCAACCAGACCAATTCAAGTAAGCAGAAGAGCTAAAATAACTGTTGCCCTACACCAGTTAGCGAATTAATGCGAATCAGCTCCTGAAGTGCAGACAAAAACAAATAGGTAAAAATAGATTTCGAACATCTGGAAATCGAGCCGTTGAAATATTTATTTAGATATAATCCTGTTTCAGTTCAACGTATGTTTCCATAATTCTCATTTACATCGAGGCCAGTGGAAAATTCTGCACTATTCCAATAAATTAGACAAGATAGTCAGTCCGTAACAGCCTGTGAATGTCCCACTGCTGGGCTAAAGGCCTCCTCTCCTCTTTTTGAGGAGAAGGTTTGGAGCTTATTCCACCACGCTGCTCCAATGCGGGTTGGTAGAATTCACATGTGACAGAACTTCAGTGAAATTAGACACATGCAGGTTTCCTCACGATGTTTTCCTTCACCGTAAAGCACGAGATGAATTATAATCACAAATTAAGCACATGAAAATTCAGTGGTGCTTGCCCGGGTTTGAACCCACGATCATCGGTTAAGATTACGCGTTCTTACCACTAGGCCATCTCGGCTTCTCTAGTCTAGATAGTCAGTCACGCCACCATAACATACGAAACAACTATTATATCATAAACGAAAACAAAATTAACCAAAATCGTTTTCACGGAATACATTTCAAGCTTATCATCTTATGTCAGCTGTTTTGTGACTGGAGTTAGTAATACAGTTAGATCATAGTGGGACAAACCAGTATATAAGGAAAATTATCTTATCCTTAAAATAACGTGATAAATATAAACACACGTTTATCTTGTTTATTTCAAAATATTTACATTATTTTTATACATTTTAAATTAGATAAATTAAAAAAACTGAAGGCTTTCTTTAATTTTTATATACATACGTTATAATTAATAGTTTAAATGATGAAATGAAATGAACCTAGCGATGAGGATAGATTAATAAATTTATCAAAAAGCAAAGCGAGAAACCAGTTTAACTACAAAGTTAATTTCAACGTTTTCATGAAAAAACTAATAAAAAAAGTTAATAAAAGTATCCAAAAAATCCGTTTCTATTTTGCAAATTTTGATAGATCGTTTTGACACGACATCGTATAATCTCGTATCATGATTCCGGGTGACGATTGGGATTTGGAATTTCTAGAGATGTAGTGATGATAAAATCGAAGCTTACCAAGATAATTCATAATAAAGACAAAGATTTTGACAACAACAATTTAAGAACGCAAATAAACAAGACTACATTTATTTTACGTTTTTTATAATAAATAAAAAACGTCCATCATCCATTTATTTTAATATAGCGAATAGTCTGAAAAATTATAGAATAACTCCATTTCTTAATAACAATAATTATTATTTGCAAATCGAAAATATTTTATTATTCCTTTCTTTTTTTTATATTCGCCGCGAGGGCAAATGACTCTACTCCACCTAATGGTAAGTGGTAGTAGAGTCCAAACGCGACGACGGCCAATACAGACGGGAAAAACGTTCTGCACTAGCCGCCTTCTCCTTGCCGGAACGCAAGATGCCTCTTCACGCCTCTCGTTCGTGGAGGATTACATTAATATAATATAAATATGCAAATTTAAACATTTAAAAAATATAAATATATAAAAATTATAGATTACTTGCTTCTATTAATCCTTTCTGGAGATTAATTTTCAAAAATATTTTCTTAGTGCTCTCATATATAATAAAAGTCTTGTACAAAAATGCTTCTAGAACAAACTGTGTAAGCTTTGTGTTGTCTGTTAGTCAGTCACTCAGTCAGCGTTAGAATTTTATTAAGTAGATAACGATTTCATTGTGTCAGGGTCTAAAACGAAACCGTTCCAATTCATGCAGCTTGTAATACAATTTTATAAAAATATTTAAATTAAAATACATATAAAAATAAAAATGTTGTTTATGTATAAACTGTTTCCGGAATACAATATATGAAAAAAGCGTGAAATGTAATCAATTGTCACCA
Source organism: Nymphalis io (assembly GCF_905147045.1). NCBI lineage: Eukaryota > Metazoa > Arthropoda > Insecta > Lepidoptera > Nymphalidae > Nymphalis > Nymphalis io. The sequence goes on along the minus strand of NC_065902.1, from coordinate 3,697,344 downwards.
TACTCATGGTTGTGAAAAATCTTATATTTATTTATTTAGAACGTATTCATGAGGTTTATAATTTATATACAGAATATTGTGCTACTCACCTTACAAAGGAGCGCATGCACTTCGTATAATAATTAAAACTAATATTTTATCGAAGTCAAAATCTTTATTCAATTGAATTTATTTGCATTACATTGTTAATAAAGTAAAATAAACTTTATTCAAATAGTCGTGTACTAGCCGCGATGAGATGAAAGTGATCATTATATTAGTACTCACCTGATTATGCAGAGGCAGCACGTCGACCTCGTGTCCGTCGTCGGGCGAGAGCGTGTGCGGAACGGGCTGGGCACGCTTGCGGTCCAGCGCACGCCGCTCCGGCTCCCCCATGCCCCAGCCGAGCGAGTACACCATTACTTCAGCCGAGCCACCGCCGCCGCTGTCCACCTGCAACAAATAAATACGTTCAATTAAATAAGAAAAGCTAACTTTGTGACGCATGGAGCCAAAAGCTATAGTCGAAAAAGGCCAAATAACGTATCTTTTTAAATTCTTTGAAGTTTTCTCTTTTGCCTATCACTACAGACCTACCAGTAAATATTGTTTTGAGAATAATTAATCTATGATTAATGCAATGTAATGCCTTTAGTATATAGTATTACTGTTTCAGTTTTCAAACACGTTCCGTAACAAATTGATAAAATTATAAAATGTATGCATAAAATGAGAGTACTACCAAAGCGAATATACCTATGTTATGGTTTACAATATACAACGCTGTTCGGTCAGAAATTAGTCACGACTGGCTGCAAAGATATAGTTTTTAGGTACAAAAGCGGGGTTTTTTAGTGCGCATATTGCACGAGCAACATAAAGTTCATAGTCGATCATACTTAATTTTTACTGATTTACTTCCAACCGGTCAACTTGGATTCAGAAGTTAGTTATCTTAAATATTTACAATATGTTTTAACAATATAATACATATTTTTTTCTAGAAATATATGTACCCCGACTGCCTCGTTGAATTAGTGGCTAGATATCCGCAGTCATGTCGGATTGCCGTCCCTTTGGGTTAGGAGTGAGGGCATAGAGAGTGCATCTGTTTACGCACACACTTGTGGACTATAATATGGCCACCGTGGCCGAAATCAGTCGGCGTTGGCTGATCATCATCAAATGTATGCATGTACCTATATCAAAAATGAATATTTCATAAATTCAAGATTTATCTAAGCGTGATAAATAACAACCGCCGATATACCATTTTTGCTGTACAATAAATCATCAGATTTCGGAAATAATACACACCACGATCTATAGTTTCTGGACGAGTGCCGAACCGCGCCCTACCGTAATGATGGCTCTAAAATTGATGAAAACATTGATTAATTAACAAGCATGCCTTATCGTGATATACGAGTGACAATCAATTAGATGGTCGTTATGTAACATTAATTCGACTGTATGTGTGATCAAGTACGATGAGAAATCTGACATTATAATGTATTTATTACGTACGTAATAAAAACACACGAGAGCGTACTTTAAGTATCTACACCGCCATGTATCAGATTATATCACGTAATTACAAAATAATCACGAAAAAAAACGACAAAGCTAAAGGTTACTGTTACGTTACGTCGAGGATTCTCCAATCAATGAAATTTTAAGACAATATTTGCCACCAAATATATTATTTAAATAATATAATGTCCCATACATTATATTATCCCAGCAGTGGGATATTATTTGTAATTGAATGGACTTGTATAAAAATTGGATTGTATAATAATTAAATATATTAACAGAAAAAAATCATATAGATTACGAAATTAAATTCAGTCACGTCAGTCAACTTGGATTATCACACACCTATAAAGTTCCAAAATACGTTAGAAAATAGCTTACACCAAAAGTAAATATAAAAGGAAATATATAAGTATTATGTACTTATTATAATTATATAATAACAACTCAAATATTTTAGTTTTAATTAGACCGTTAGTAGGTAGGTATTAACTTGGTAGGGCTTTGTGCAAACATATTTGGTTACTACCAACATATCAAGGGTGATTGGCCAATGTAACTACAGGCACAAGAGAACGTCTTAGTTCCCGAGATTGGTGGTGCATTGGCGATGTATGGAATTATTGGTTAATATTTCTTACAGCGTTAATGCCTATGGGCGCTGGTGGTGATGACCACTTATAATAACAGGTGGTCCATTTGCCAACCCGCCTTCCTATTTTATAAAAATTAAATATCTTAGGTTATAAGAACCTTTCACTTATATGAAAGGTCTTTGCCCTACATGATATCTAGATAAAGTCACTTCAATTACAACTGTACTCTAGATCGTTCCGATTGTAAATATAAACAAAACAATATATGACATGGCGCCAATCATTACTATCACTGTTTATATATTATCTCGAACGAATACGACTTAAATACTAAAATCAATATTAGAACCATCTTAAATACATACCTTTAGTTATAAGTCAAATTACAATGTAAGCAACACGGGTTTCAAAAATCCAAGAGAAAATTAAAAGGTATCGTTTTGATCATTTGGGTGAACATTAAACGAAATTGATCGATAATTTCAATTTCCTGGGGGTGTAGTGCCCCCCTCCCTGACTACGCTCACGGCACGAGTCTAAAGTCATTTCTTACACCGTCGCGTAAGACGAGCTAATAATTATTATACTTCCTATATAACGGTCTAATTAAAACTAAAATGTTTGAGTTGTTATTATATAATTATAATTAGTACATAATACGTATATATTTCCTTTTATATTCCGGTATTATACTATATCTTCACATTACATTGTTTTTAACTTTATTGTATTTACTCCATTATTGCATTCATTATTTAGACACGGCCATCTGATTCCAAACTAAGCAGAGCTTGTACTATGGAAACCAGACAACTGATATACTACACATACTATTTGTACTATATATAATATTTTTTTGTAAATACATACTTGTATAGATAATTACACCCAGACTCAGGACAAACAGACATGTTCATGCACACAAATGTCTGTACTAGGTGGAAATCGAACCCACAACCTTCGGCGTGAAAGTATCTACCAACCACGCCAACCGACCCGTCAAAAAAATATATGTAGACTTAATTTATGCTCCATTGTATTGTATTTATATTTAAACTTATATGATAACAATAACACTTTACTTTGTAACATTTCAATTATAATCTCAGAAGTTCATACCGTTTCACACGAGAGTCACATTTAAAAACAATACGCATATAATAAGTAATTAAAAATAAACGGTCCAATAAACAAGTACATGTACAATTAATACAACTTGTAAGTTGCGTAAGACAAAAAGCGAAAATCTAGCTTAATAACAGCAGTAAAGCAATAATTTATAAAAGCAAATATAAAATGACGCAAGACAACAGTCAATTGCGCGACTATATTTTTCATTGCAATTTACAAACGCATATCAACTGTTCAATAAAATGTTTTTCAGTACTTGTTTAACAGATTCAGCCGATAACTAGTTCCATTCGACCGTAAGCCAGGTCAGGGAACCGGGCTGGGTGGATGGTGACCGGTGTGCACCGCCATACCACTGGCCGATAAGTGACCGATCAGTTATTATAAAAAGGGAACTTTTCGACCCGAGGCGGTCACGTCTGCACGCAAGGGTATTAAGTACAATACACAAAATTAATCCATAACCTTAATACATGTCATTGACACTGAATTTAGATTGATAAACAAAATTTTATTTTGTTTTCAATAACCGATTTTCACCTTCGATATAAATAGATAACGGCCAGGCTATTATGGACTTTGTTTACGACTAGGAGATGAAAATATCGACAATTCTATTTTAAACTATCTATAAAAAGCAATAATTAGAGCAATAAGGTTATTGTAATAACACCCACAAGTACAGACTGATGTTTAAGATCAATCAACATATGACTGTGACGTAGATAGACGTTACGTAGCCACGAATGCGTGGCGACTCGAGACTAGGCCGCAGCGTCACCAAATTAGAAGCGAACCCGCGAACGGATCTGGTCTCCAAAGATTTATTTGTGTGACGCGAAACCCCGCCTCAAACTATTATTTACCACCGTCGCAGCAAACCAAATAACACCACGAAGTCTACACGTCATAACAAACAACCATACAAATATAAATAGATTTCAAATTTATATTGCACTGCCAATAATAAATACAATAACTTGCCAAATATAAAAAAAAACATGTGTTCTTAAAAAGAAAGTAAAATGTAATACAAAGATTTATCGACGCATTCAATCTTAACCTGAATGTGAGAAATTTACCTTTTAAAAGGTCGAGAAAAAATTCAAGTCGCTTTCAAATGTCTATTGATTCACTAAAAACTGCGTATATAATCTTGCAAACTCTGAACTAAAAGAAAACGCCATTTGATTAATGAGAATACCATAAATTAAAAGATGTTATCATGTGCTTGCCTTTACGAATACAATATGTATGTATATTTATCTCAGAGAACCGCAAATGTTTGAATATTATTAGATAGTGGCAACTGGTCACGTACTTGCGTATAGCCGACGAAAACCGGTTTCATTTAGACCATCAAATGAAGTTTCGACGAATACACTTATCGTCCTCTACAGCTTCTTTACGCAATTAATAATTTCACTTCATAAAGTTAACGCAAAGAATTGTACTTAAAACTAGAGAAAAATAAAACGTGTCGCGTAATGCTAACGATGTATAAAAATATATACGTATATACAATTTTGATAAATTATGAAAAACAAATTTACAAAGATTTTATTGTTGTGTAAATTACTGTTACTACATAAATATTTTCATTCGCTATGAACATAAACACAAAATGTTAACTATATCAATAATATCTCACTGCAGTTAATGATGCTAATAAATTGATTACGCCAAGCAAAACATACGTAAACTTAGCAAATCTAAACTCATTTACAATAATTTATGATAAAACTACCAATTATTTATTACTAGCTAACCCGTTCCGGCTTCTCACAGGTCAACTTAAGATCTGATATACATATACATAATATTACTATTAACTAACTATTGGTTTTCACGGCGTACATCGTCATGATCCTCATATTTCAGCCAATTTACAAAATCATATTTATGAATGAATTATACGAAATAACAAACTCTTCAAACATTGGTGAAACCCGTATGAAAATTCGTATGGGGGTTTTTGAATTTATCACGTATATATATAGACACACACGGCGGGGGGCTTCGTTTTGTAATATGTCGTGATAATTAAAAATACTTTTCGATAGATAGATGAAGTCATAAGTGCCGTCATATTAAACTTGTTAATGTTAAGAAATTATTTATATAATATATTATAAATTTTTCCCTTGAAAAGTAATAGTAAAATTTGAAATTGGTACTTCACATATGTCTATTGTAGTCCAACTTCTCACGTAATATATAAAAGACTTTTGTAACTCATGTATCTACATGAGTTACAAAAGTCTTTTATCGATTGAGGATTGTTTTATTGTACATATAAACTAAAAGTATTGTGTTTTGACTTATATAACATTGACAATAAGATCCGCCTTGCACCTAATATAACTGTACATTCGATCTTTATTATGTATCTACGTCACGTACATGTATAAAATATTATTATTGAAGTGCAATAAATAATTAATGAATAAATTAGCGTTAATTTTATTTGAATTGAGTGAGTATGTGTTAAACAATGACCATGTTTCTTATTATAAAAATATGTCCGCTAATTATTAATTACAAGATTTCCGATGAAAAAGACAGACTCGCGGTAAATACCATAACCAAAAAAGCAAGAAAACTGAGAGTCGATATAAGTCAACAATTTCACCCAAACACATGCATTCACGTCTGTACAAACAGATAGAGGCGCAATAAATCCACGCTGATAACGAAACAAAGGATCTCGCTAAATTGTACATCAAGGACTTATACATCGATATTGATATTAATATAACAGTTATATTAGTTAGCTCAATAAAACATATTTCGCAGAAAAAATTCTTGAGTTTGAAAAATAGAGTTTAATCTCTTGCAGCGATCTATCTTTATATAAGATTTTCTAAGAATTCCGACATTATTTGTCATCCGAAACGATGATCATACCAACGTTTACGAAACATTGCACAAGTTGGGACAATTTCTTGGCGTAGGATCAAATGTAACTGGATCATCGCGATATGACTATTAGAATATTCCAAGCTGTTAAAGTTCCATGAAATACATTTCGCTACGTGTTAAAATTAATTATATAATACATTCAGATATATGAAACGAGGAGATATTTTTATTTAAATATATAAGCAGGCAGCAAGAAAATATAACCGTCCATATATAATGCTCCACCAAACCTGGGAATTAAGATGTCGCCCTTCAAACCAGAAAACGACAAAATACTAAGTATTGTTTATTGGTAGAATATGTGTTAAGTGGGTGGTACCCGTCCAGACGAACTTTCACACAGCCCCACCACTAGAAATCTTATTTAATTATGACTAAACAGAACGTATACGTTACCCTCCAGGCAATCATTGAAAGATAAATTCTCCGTATACAAGCGTACTGAAAGTCGGATCTACCAAGGACATCGGTACCGAGTAAAATGTCGGACGATACTGAGCGAAAACGAAGTGAATGTTGTTCTTGTAGTAAATCGTTCTAGAGGCATAAAATTGATATATTTCTCTAGATAATAATTCTAGCTACTGTTGCTTTAGCTCTTATTGTAATATATATATATAACCTTCGATAAATAAATCCTCAGCATTTAAAACGTATATTTTATTCGATCTCATTGAAATATTCAATGCAGACTTATTTTCGATATCCATGGCATTTCAAGACAGAAAATTAAGGATTTCAATCGTACATATTTGGTTCTTGAAGTCGACATTTTTAGATACACATTTTATAGTTATCCCAAAATACTGTGTTCGTATCGCTTGCAACTTAATACCTTGACCTATTTGTGTTGTATGTCAGATTCGTCATACGAGCGAATACTATCAAAAATTTAAGATAAACTTGTATAATCATATATATGCAAACTTATATCGTCATAGTTAACGTCAAATTAAAAAATACTGCTAGTCACAAATTAATTAATGTTGAAATGTTAATTAAGAGTTAATAAAAAAATTCGTCAATGTTAACGAGTCGAACTAAGGTGTGTAAACATGGAAATGGGTTAACACTAGGTCAATAGGTCGAGAGCGCTGACAACTGCCACGCATATACAAAATCGCTTTAAAATAAGCTTATAAAAATAAAATATATACATTTATAAATATATTACACCACCTCGACAAAGGCTGATTTATCCCCCCCCCTCCCCTCACACGCGTGCAGGAACTATTATTACAATAAACAACGACTGAAAACGAGGACTCATGCAATAATAACGCAGTACTGCTTGATACACCTTTTCATAAATTCTTTAAACATGGTAATGATATACATACGTACATATATATATTTCCCCCTTATAACAGCTAAGCGGTAATGAAGTAGGTATTTATAAATAGTATATTTATAACACTGACTGATTAAATTAATACATGACTCGCCTTCAAAACCAACATTTACTACGTGACTGAAACCTTTGTTTATGCGTGGGATTAACGTGTTATCATTAATCTTTCGCAATTCATTGCTTAGTTTGGTCCAAAGATGTTTAAAATGTTGTAAAAAGGGACTTAAATCAATAAGTACCAGTAAATGACCCACTTCTGAGCATTGGTATCTTTTCTGTCAAGGAGAAGGATATAGAGGTTAACACACCAGACCGCTACAAACGTGTAGCTAACGAGGTAAGGACCGCTAAAAACATTCATGCAGGTTTCCTCACGATCTCTTCCTTTAACACATGAGATGAATTTTGAACACAAATTTAGTACTCGAAAAGTCACTAGTGTTTAGATGGATATGAACCCGCGGCCTTCTATTGTTCCACGAGTTCTTTCCATACATGCCATGGGAGATATGGCATAGTGGTGGAAAGACGAGAATCACAACCGAAGAATTCTGGTTCAAGCCGGTGCAAGCACCAGTGGATTTTCATTTGTTGCGTATGTCGAATGAAAATCTGCCACATGTGGGTGGCAAGTGGCCTTAGCCCAACAGTAGGATATCCACAGGCTCTTACTTCACTATACCATTATAGGCCATATCATACAGAAAGTAAAGGTCATTTTAGTCAACATAAATATTTACATTTTATAAATAATGTTTTATTTCGTCATAATATTCTAAACTTATAACTTACAAATATTGATATTATAGGCAAGACTATCTTAAAAATAATATTTTCATAACGTATTAGAGTATTTAGAGTAAAGGAGAAAGATACGACTGCCAAGTATTGACTCATAATTTTCATTCATGCTAACTACTTATTCGATTGAATAGTATTTCGGTAAAAGCGCGCAAAAACTGAACATAAATTCTAAAGCTGCGCAGATTCATAAACATCGTAGACACGTTATCATTTATTATTACATATTTTACGGTATAATAATACGCCGACTTACACTCTTCTGATACACAAATTCGGAATTTTTACCTACGTTGTACCATACTTCATACTAATCGATTTCAGTCATTTAAAAAATAATCACTTTAGAACTTTATTTATAAATAAGGATTTAACGCGCTTCTACCGACAATTGTCAATTCGATTACAACAGCTTTTAGAGTTATATACATTCAAAAACGCATGGTGCTTGAATTTTTGCATAATTTTTTTTTTTCAATTTAACTATTTCGTATAACTTTATATATGTATGTGTGTATGTATAAGTATATATTTAATTGTTAGTGCACACTACATTTGATTTTTGTAATAAGGCCACCTTTGCATACTTTATAATTTACTTGATCTGCTATTATACTTTTTTGTATCGTGTGCAATGAAAATTTAATAAATAAATAAATAATAAAATATTGACATACTATATAGACTATGTAAAACCGGAAAAAAAACAAACAAACAAAACAAAACTCATTATATTATTAGTATGACTGAGATTATGTAAAGGACTTGCGTCAATAAAAGTACGTTCAATGGAAACTCTTATATACGTAATATTTATATATTTTCCTTGGAAACAAGTATTCCAGTTAAAAACATAATTCCATAAGTCTATTAAAACATCGTTTACGATCACACCTGTTACGTAAGCTCAGAGTATTAAAAGATTTTGTAACAAACGATATCTTCCATTACGAAGTTTGATATAAATATTGATGTGATAAGTTTTAACGATAAATAAAAAAATAGCAAACTTTTTATATCACTCTTATCTTACTCAGACAATTTGTTACACACACAGCCATGTTTGTAACAGCTTATGTACTACCACAGTGTATATGTTACCTCGTGACATGTTGCGGGGGACCAACAGTTACACATATTAAAGGACTGGTCTTATGACGATTCACGATTCAAAAAACGAATAGTTTAATTGTCTACGAAACGTAATTCAAAAGCATGCCTTTAAAAAGCGTTTTGTAAGTTTTGAAGTCTCGTGTTTACTACTCGTAACTCAATATACAATAATGATTCGTTATGGGAACCCGGAGTAAATGAAATTAAGAGAGGAAATTTTATTAAGAAAGGGTGATGTTACTGAGATTAAACTTAAACTGCTATCGTCTTTCACTCTCCCAACGACATAAAAGTTTCATATCACGACAGCTTAGCGTTTTTAATATATGTTGGGTAAAATATACCTATACAAAATTGCTGGCCCGGGCACTTTCGTTACGAACACTGGCAAAACTATTATTATAACTACACCAAAACTTTGTTCAATGTAGACTTTATAAAGGCTACTTGAAAAAACAAATATATTCGTACTCTTTATGTACCAATTTGTCTGTTTGTTTTAAAGTCACAACATAAGTTAGATTTATTAACAATTAATTATATTATACATAAATTTAATCAAGAACTCTCGAGTAATAAGACAAATGGTAAAACCACAGCTTCAAACGCTGGACAAATAATTAACTAACGTTTATTTATAGGTAAGATTAATAATGTAAAAAACATCAATTGCATCCTGATCAATTTAAGGCAATTATTTTAATAATTATTTAGTATTTTTGCCTAAACAAATAAATTGAATTTAATAAGAGTTTCTATAGTATACAGCTTTTACAGAAAGAAAATATATTAGTCACATCTTATCTAATGTGTGTATTTGATGTGTATGTGTGTGTGTGTGTATAACTTATCTCAATGTCACGAAGAAAAAAGTCGCGAACTCGAAATATGCATATATTTTTACCTTGAGCTTGAACTCTGGTCGAAATCAGCCGATACTGACAGCAAAAAAAACTATGACATAATGATACGATGCCATGTTCAGTAGTTAAAACTGCCTCGATTTCAACCAAACGCCTACACGTTTCAGTCTAGTGCATAGCAACTACAAGCCTCTCGATTGCAACGTCGTTTTCAAGGCAGGTTGATGAATAAATCAGCCTTCAGTAAGCTCCGCGACTAGTTGTTATGAAAACCGGCTCTAACCTAGTTTTTAATTATTTGCATATAGCATCGATTCGATCTTATAACAATAGATTTGATCATGGATGATACTTATCAAACATGACCTTAACGGTTATATAAATAAAATATATAGGTACATAATTGTTTTAAACCTCAATGCCCTTGACGATGCATTTTAAATGTTTGCAATTTTGATTACATTTAATACCTACCTAACTAGTTAGTAGTTGAACGTTGCAATATTCAACATCATTCACTTGCTTACCTTATCTATCGGGGTTTGGCAAGGCATGTTTTTTGTTTAGCATGAATAGAATTTGACATTTTTTAGATTAGCGTATCTGACGGCAATGAGGTATAGAGACGCTTTAGCTGATCGTTCATCCGCCATGCGGGTGGTTAATGGGCTTAAATGCTCGATGATCGACTTTTACGACACCCATTTAGGACGAGGTGACTTTATTTTACTCTTCCGGAATCGCACAGACTCGTCGACACCTAATAGTCAGACATAAGTCGTAACATCACGCAATGTAGCACGTGGTTCCCTATGATGCCAAATGTGTCTCGACCTAAATTGTAACAGTAGATATATTAGAGCATTTTATCGGTGGTAAATCTTAGATGCAAACGTCTAATTTATTAACAATGTTCAATGGAGCTTAGTGTTGTAGTGACGTAGTCTTATCAATCTGTTCTTGAATCGGAGGGATATTGCCTTGTCATATATTTATCACAAACGTGCTACTAAAAGTAACACGTATTTACGGATGTAATATGCACGTAGAACGATAAAATTTGTTATTATATGAGAACCTATCAGACAATAAGCTTATATTCTCGTGGTTACGGAATCACGGCTGAACAATACTATTAACGATGGAATATTCCACGAAGCTTTCTAGAACTCCTCGTACAAGCATCGTCTTGCGAAACAGCGTAACGTTTTGTTCGGACACATAACGCAGGTCAGGCCTGTTTCGCCACTTTCACTGCTTGGGCATTGTGAATCAAAATGGCACAGCGGAGCAAAACAATCGTGACCTTACGCTTGGGGCCACTCAACAAAGTTGTCAAATCGATAAGAATATTTTTAGCGTGCAATGAAGTTTCAATAGAATCTGTTAAGTGTAGAACACAATCGAATCTATAAATACGACACGGGAAACCACGCGATTGCTTCTGAATATCAATTATCCAGACAAAAACCTTGAACAAATGGAAACGAAGCTAGTCAATAAGTTCAATGTATACCAAATTTTATCTCAGTCACCTCAGTTGCTTCCGCAGATATCAGGGTTGCATTAAGGTAAAGTTGGTACTCGGTTGTCTACGTAACGAACAACCAGTTACAATAAATTTATCAACATTCTTACCATTATGCCGGAAACCAATAGTCATTTGACACAAATGATAAAATTAAAATAAGAATATCCTAAATACAAGTTACTTCCTGGAGTTTACATTGTACTAAGACGCTTAGCCATTCAGTGTTTAAAGGCTTACTGGAATATAATAATTTTTTTTTATGTAATAGGTAGGCGAACAGGCAATTGGGCCACCTGATGGCAAGTTGTCACTATCACCCATAGACATAATGAACGGTTATTATTTCTTACATCACCAATTAGCCATCAACCTTGGGAACTAAGATGTCTCTTGTGCCTGTAGTTACACTGGCTTACTCATCCTTCAAACCGGACTGCAACAAAACTAAGTATTAAACTTTAGCGGTATATCTAATAAGTTAAGTAGGTGGAACCAACATGACGTGAGACGGGCATGTACTACCACTAAGAAAATTAACCAACTATTTCAAATAACGTGAAAAAACTCAATAGAAACAAAGACACGGTGTTGGTTGGTTGGTTGGTTGGTACGAATTATTATTAAGTACCTACTAAAACAGTCATGGAAGAGCCCAATGTTCGATGACTAGTTTCTATCAGCGAGCCAAATTTTCGGAAGAATAAAATAAGAACTTACAGCTTTAGAACTTACGAAAGCTATAATATAAATCGTATATGAAAACTAGCCAAGTCAGACATTAGGCTTCAATATAAATTATCCTAAGTTATAAAAATAATTTATATTTTAAGTTATAATTTATATTTTAAATTTCAGGAATGACCATTGAACTTGGCACCCATTTAGATCTCACTTCTTTTGTTGTTGAAGTCAACCACCAAGGCATATATCATAATATTGAACTTGGCTCTCAATTCACATTTGTTTTTGATGGGATATCATTACTTTTAGTGCAGAAATTATCTAGTATCGTGGTCCGAAATAACTATTATTCAATTATTTATAAGTAATGATCGTACAATATTGACGTACGCTAAATATTGAAATAATAATTAATACTATATCCCATTTAATAAAGTAATAAATACGAAAGTCGAATATCCTCTTAGTTATAAGTAATTATAAGTACTAAAATTAATATGTATGGATTGAAAAAAAAATTAAGGGTATTCCACACATTGTATATTTACATGAAGACCTTAAAATCCATATAAACACCGGCTGTTATCAATTTTGATTGCTGATTCTTACATTATATATATAAGTCCGTGTTCCTAATAGAATCAATTAATTGAAAAATTATAATAAAATGTTAAAAATTTACTAGTTTCTGATTTATTCCTTTGTATTCCACCCAACTACCTATCTGGATGCTAAATTTGAACGTCTGGAACAGGATTAGTTTTGATATATAGGTCAGTCAGTGATAAAAATGACGATTTTTGGACGTTAATATCTAAATAACAGTTTGAGGTGTTTATGAAATTTGGAGCACATATGTATCTCGCAAGTCTCAATATATGAGCCAAATTTGACATGTTTATGTGAAATAGTTTTTGAGTTATGAGGGGGTCGAAAATGGGTCCAAATGGTTCGTGTAATATTATTACACACGGTGCTGCTCTCCAGTTCTGTTAGCTTGAACTTGGCTTGACACGCTACCGCGTGTCTAGAATTGATCATGATAATCGTTCGATAACCTTGAAAAATATAAGAACAATGTATTGCATTATTATCATAAGTTATTTGTAAGGTAGTAACAAAGAGGACACGGTGGTAACTAGCTGTCTGGTCGACTGACAAACAATTGGAGACATAAAAGAATGAGTAAACAGCTTTACGCAAACTGTGGCCTTGTATACGGAGTTATTTTGTTCACATAACAAATCATGTTAGATTAAAAGTTTTCCGAGATTAGTTTGCAGATGATTTTCTAAATCAAGGCACGATTATCCGTGTCTCTTACAGATAAACAAAATTATAAAATGTTGTAACACTTAATACGAACGTATTTTGTTTGTATGTAGTTTTTTTATAAACTATAACAATAATTTTACAATTATTTTCTGATTGAGGAGGTGAATATTTATACTACGTGATTTTTATTTTACTTGAAACTTGTCTCGTTCTATTACGACTAATAATGTTTCATAAACAATAGTCACAAAAAGCAATAAATACAATAAACATAAAATCTATCACGTATTTTATTATATTTCTTAGTAATTTTATAGCATTCAATAAAATAGCCATAAATTTTTCAATTGATATACAAAGTTATAAACATACAATATATATATATACAATATATATATATATATAATACATAACATAGGTATTGTAAAAATTGTTGGGTTTATAAATAAATAGCTGATTGTATTAGCACAAACATAAAAAAACAATACGAAGAGACTACCGACGGTGCACGTGTACAAATAAATTTATATTTGAATTTCAAATTAAATTCGAAATGTATGTAAAGATAAGAGCTGAACAGTCAACAGCGCGTGTGACGTGGTAATAGAGGACCGTCGAAATCGTACGATGTTATCAACAATCAAGCATTCAGATCTGCGCACATATGTATAACTACACAAACTCACAGAAGAAAAAAAGATCAATTTTGAGCAATATGAGAAAACGCTCGCTGCGAAAATAACAAGATTTATAACATATTTTTATAAATAATATATTTAAAACAATATCAAAAGCACAATCTTAATATCCAAAACGAGAATTAAACGAAAATCACACCGAATTATTTCATGACATCATAACTCACTTGGCTATAAACTTCCTTAAGCCCGTTCGTGGTGAAATTCCAAACTGGAACACGTTCACGACGAAATTGTCCGTTTCTATCAAAAGCACAAGCACTGCAACTAACAGAATATTGCTCAATACAGGAATCCAACTAGATAGTCTCGAGCGATACAAATCACTTCGTAACAATAGTCCAAACCGTTCACGTCCACAAGTAAATATACAAGCAATGTAAAACGGGTTTCTCTTTTAAATTCTTAATATGCATGAAATGAAAGAACTCAAAAATAAAAATTACAATACGTAACGCAGAACACTTGTTTCCCTTGGCGTTGCGCACTAGTGACTGAGCCGAGTCGCGAACCACGAATCAATGTCGGTGCAGCTGTGTGGTATACGGCGTGTCTGTGAGCCGCGAACACACACAACCACGCGAGCTACACTCGCCCGCACCGGGGCAAACTGACGACCAACGATTCTGTCTCATCTTTAAACGCACCCTGGACCGACATTACTGTGTCGTCCCTTAAACGACGTGAATGAACTCTATGACCCCAAAATCTCTTCCACCTTACTTACTTTTTTGATTTATTTAAAAAAATACATAAAATACCTTAAAAATATGGCTAACTGTAGAGCTAATTTCAAATTTTAAAATATATGTAAAGGTATGAACGTATGTATGTTTTGGTTCCTTGAATTAAATAATGTTTTTTTCAAGTAAGACGCCATTTTATTTTATAGTATAATTATATATGCAACTAACAATCAGCTGCTTTATATGAATAAATAATATAGTACAATACAATAAATCACAGAGGATTTTTTGTATATCATTTTAATTATATATTGAGCATAGCCCTCTCCATAGCTCGCTGAGCGACCTTAAAATGGTGGACTAAACGAGTGCGTTGAGTCCACCATTTTAAGTATCTGACAGTGGTCAGTGTCCACGTCTCGGCTCCGTAAGTCATAACCGGTAAGATGCACTCGTTGAAGACTTTAGTCTTCAAGCATTGCGGTATTCGTGATGAAAAGACTCGACCAAGTTTCCTATACGCTGCTTTTCTACGTGTTTCCTTCTCAAAGTTGTTTCAACCCATCTGCAAAGTTTGCCCAAGGTATACCTATACTCCTGAACAACTTCGAGAGGAACTCCGTTAAGAGTTATCGGTTCCGGGTTGACGTGTTTATTGAACATTATCTTAGTTTTGTTCAAGTTCATCCGGAGAACAATTCGAGCAGAAGAATCAGCCAAGCTGCTCAGCATATACATCAGCATCAGCATATGCATATCCTGAACGGTTTCTGCCACTCAGAAAGGTACTCGCCGTTTATGTTTATGCCCGGCCCTTCCCAGTGCAGCGTCTTGAACATATCCTCTAATGCATTAATGAACAATTTCGGAGAAATGACATCCCCTTGTCTCACTCCTCGATGCATGAGGATAGGGTTAGGACTGCTGATTTTGCACTTTGACGGTCATAACAGCAGCGTCATGCAGACCTATCAGCACTTGGATGTATCGCCAATCGATTTGGCACTGTTGCCATATATATATCTATTTTTATATATATATATTTTGATATAGAGTCAAAAGCCTTCATAGTCCACAAATGCTAAGCACAGGGGCTGATTATACTCCTTGGTCTTCTGTATAACCAGACACACTGTGTGAATGTGGTCTATGGTTCCGTATCCTCTTCGAAACCCGGCCTGTTCCGGGGGCTGAAACTCGTCAATTTGTGATGACCCTGGAAAACAGCTTATAGACAAGACTCAAGAGGGAAATAGGTCGGTAGTTCTTCAATAAGGTTGTCTCCTACTTTGAAGAACATTACGACAACACTCTTGCTCAATGCTTTTGAAGTTCTCCCCGAAAAGATGACAGAATTAAATAAACGCTGGAGCTGCGCTAGTAAAGGTTTTCCAGCTGCCTTTAATAGCTCCGTCGTAATTCCATCTTCCCTAGGGTCTTTTCCATTTTTAAGCTGCCCCAAGGCCATCACGATTTCGTCTTGGCTGATCTGGCAGCTCTAATAATAATCTATATATATATATATATATATGTAGCCAATAAGGGCCAAAGCACATTTTGAGTAAAATCTCAACCTTTTGCCATATCATTTAAACAGGTATAAATGTATTTGTGCAAGAAAGGGCTAAAGGGTATATAAGCTTAAAATTACAAATACCAACAATATTACGCAAAAAGACATACATGTCATATAAAACAACGGATATCTGTTCATTGTTTCTATTATGATAACCAAAAGTAAGGGTTATTGATATTGGATTTTTAACGCCGGGCCACAGCTAAAATATAGTAGATTAACTCGAAAATAATAAACAAAGAAAACACCGTATTTTATTACGAGAAACGTCGATGCGATATTGAAAATCCAAGTGTCAAATTAAATGACATTTATTCTCCTAAAATTGGTAATCTAAAGTAATATTTTTGTTTTTTTTTTTTTTTTATCAGATTCTGAATCTTTATTTAGCACTACATATATAGTAGTATGACGCAAAGCAAATTATAAATTAGATATGAATAAGGGATTATGAGAGATTATTGTGTTTTTATTGTTTGGAGGTAGATATTATTATATAAATATATATATATATATATATGATTAAAATCTCGAAATATATCATTCGATTTAAATAACATGATATGATATACATATCAAAAATATATATAAAAAAAAAGCTAAATTAAGACTGTGTTGAGATTAAATGCAATATATATTTTTTTTATTTTAACTTTACTTTCGCTCTATTATTGTTAAAGTTCAATGCATAGCAATTTAAAAATCGTGCTGATGACGACACGAAAGATTTAAGATATAAAATAGATAACACAATATAAAAAACATAATAAATTATAATAGTATATGTTGGAACGAGCTTTTTTATATAGAATTCTTGAAAATCGTACCTCAGCTAAATCAGTGTCGAGTGCTTCGGTCGCAAAGCCGACCTCCGAGCGAGTCGGTAGAGACGTGCGCCGCGCACCTGAGAGCAACATGGTTTAACATCAGCCACTGTTAGCAGTATGCAATGTACAGATATATCGATAAGATAAGCCGACTGGTTGTGCCAAACTGCAATTAACCAAGATAATTCTATAATTCCTTATTTACAAAGTATTGATTGATGAATCCATTGCTTACACAGTGCAAAGGAACATTTTAGTATTAATAAAGCCAAGTATAGTTGCGCGAATCATGAGGGGATATGCCATAATCGCCACGCTTGGCAGACGGGTTGGCGATCGCAGTAAGTTAGTCATAGTACTCAGAGAGACGCTGCTGCCCGTTCTCTGGTGTATATTCCCTCGGGTCGACTTCTACGCCCCCCACGGGATGAGATGGGGTGGTGATATTCGTCGCCGTCACCACACGGCAGACCGACTTAGAACGAGTCGCGGGAAGCCGTTGGATGCGGGCAGCGCAAGATCGGCCAACGTGGAAATCCTTGGGGTAGGCCTTTGTCCAGCAGTGGACGTCTTTCGGCTGGTGATGATGATGAAAGCCAAGTATATAATACACAATGTTAGATAGTCTACAAATAACGAAAAAATAATAATTTCCAATTCATATATCTATCTCTTTGTACAATTTTATATCGGTCATGCAGTAATGCTAGAGACAACACGTGTCCGAGATTAACTCCATGGGAATTTGATTAAGAGCATTTGTAAATCTGAGACATTACAAACCCACACACGTGCAGAATAGATTACAACGCAAATAATACATGTGAAAAGAATAAATGCAATATTTATGATCTATTTAAACAAAAGAAATAATACTAACTGACCGAAGAAGTCGTTCTCTAATAAAACTAATTTTTTTTTAATTTCATGTCATTCAAAACAACAACGCTTGACCTTCACCTTATCAAACAAAATATGAAATCGCGTGCCCAGCTAAGCCCAGCTTATCATTGATTATTTTGATCTTTATGACTTATGAGATATATACCATATATATATATATATATATATATATATATATAGATACTTTACATATATATATATATATAGATACTTTACAAAACTTCAAATTCATTTTTTTTGTTTGCTTTTATTCCTAATATTTAATCATACAACACCAGAGCATACGTTTGCACGATAACTTATTTGTAAATTCAGTTAGAACACATTTAAAAATCAAAATTAATAAGTGTCAACTTTACGTCGGTACAATATTTCGACGCATGTTATTGGCACGAAGCCAAAAATTTTGCTCTGGTGCTAATTAAAGTATACCCATGCTGCGAATGACCCATTCTTAAGCTGAACGAGAATTTTATTGCATTAACGAATGACTTGATAGACTGATCACTTATCATCAAAATACTTGCTTGATAGTTACTAAACTATAACATACAACTTTTATTTCAGTAAATATATTCTGAAATTAAACACTAATTTACTTTTCTTATTATATTCATCAAACTAAATACAAAAGGTGATTTTTTTTATTATTTCCACATTATACTTGTATATGACAACTAAAAAAAATATTATTATTATATCAATATATCATATTATAATTCATCTTGATCTGATAGTCTAAACATTTTCTTTAATATATACATATGTAGCGTACATCGTACTGGTGGTAGAGCTTTGTGCAAGCTCGTCTGAGTAGGTACCATCCACTCATCAGATATTTTACCGCAAAACAGCAGTACTTAGTATTGTTGTGTTCCGGTTTAAAGGGTGAGTGAGCCAGTGTAATTACAGGCACTAGGGACATAACATCTTAGTTCCCAAGGTTGGTGGCGCATTGTTGATGTAAGCGATGGTTAAGATTTCTAACAATGACAATGTCTATGGGCGTTGGTGATCACTTACCATCAGTTGGCCCAAATGCTCGTCCGCTTTCCTATTCTATAAAAAAAAATACTTATAATCGTCGATTGCCATATTAATCTAAAATTATTCCAATCGAAGACTTAGATAAATAAAATCAAACTGACTATCGTACGATAAAATATTAATCATACCTAACAGTCATAGATGCGCAAGTTCAAGCGTATGATTCAGCGGCTGGTTAAAATAATATTAAGCTGTAGATAACATTCCACGTGCGACCGAAATAATTGAAGGTTAGTTATAACAGAAAAAATTAACGACGGATACATGAAAACAAACAAATATTGGCCATTAGATATGAATACATGACAAAATCCAACGTGTCTGTATACGTCATCATTGAAATTATACAGATTTGTCCGTATACGAATATTTTAAATAATAACATTTCTCTTAATGAATCGATTACTAATTAATTAATTTACTGATGGTAGGGCTTTGTGCAAGCTCGTCTGGGTAGGTACCACCCACTCATCAGATATTCTACCGCAAAACAGCAGTACTTGGTATTGTTGTGTTCCGGTTTGAAGGGTGAGTGAGCCAGTGTAATTACAGGAACAAGGGACATAAAATCTTAGTTCCCAAGGTTGGTGGCGCATTGGCTATAAGCGATGGTTGACATTTCTTACAATGCCAATGTCTAAGGGCGTTTGGTGACCACATACCATCAGGTGGCCCATATGCTCGTCCACCTTCCTATTCTATAAAAAAAAATCGAATTAAATTTTATAATTAAAATATGAGATTTTAACATTTGAATTCCATGATTTAGGGTGCGTATTGCTTATAAAGTCTATTCAATTAAAATGTAAGTAATAAAAACAAATGTTTTATAAATTATAATAAGAGTAAATAGATCAAGAAATTTATATTAACCAAAATTTTGCAACTGTTCCACTGCACCTTACGTTGTAACTTGGCTTTGGGTTTCGTTTAGAAATAAACGCTTCAAACGCGTAGTCAGGCTAACCTACAGCCTATTCTAATGACAGGATTAAAGATAAATAAACAACTTTGACATCATTGGTCAAGATCTAAAATTAAAGCATTCATTTATGATTCGTGAAATAATTTCCAGAAGTTCGCAGAACTTTGGAAGTAAAATGAAAGTGATTATAAGAAATGAAATAGTGTTATATTATAAATAAAAAAATACTAGTTAAAGTTTTTTTTTTTTTTAATTAAAATACTGCATTAAATGTGAATATTAAAATGTCTATCTACCACCGTAATTCAAAAAGAGAAAAACCTCGAACCTTTTGAATGTTTTATGTATGAGTTTTTCAGGAAAATGTATTCACCGGCAAATACAACAAAAAAGTTGACGTTAATTTATATTTGAATACCATATAGAATATATAGATTTATATATGCATAATTGAAATTGATTATCATTATAATTATCGTTATAGCTATTAAAATAATGGAACGCAACGTGAGACGAACAACTAACTGACTGTACTGACTAAAAATGAATTTTCTTTTTTTTACATAAATGTTTCTCTTAATACACTATGAGCTGCGTATTATATCCATTATAAAGTAGACTCTAATGACTATGACATTGAACGTTGTTCAACAAATCAGCAACAACTGTGAAGTTAGAAACATATTTTAAAAGGATAAGTATGAAATTAAATATTTGAGGATAACATTTTATGCAACTAAATATACATATCGACTTAAATACTTCATTATTTTCATATTACATCATCACTGACTTCAGTTAGAAGTTTGACACGTTTAAAAGGGCTTTAAAAATTGAATACAACCCTGCCTACGTCATTCAAAGCAAAGATCAAATAAACCCCCGCTAGTACGCCCACACACCGACCATGCAGCCTACACTATTTTCCGAAGAATGGAGACTATGACGACAGCAAGCTTTCTTATATGAATACCTATCTATTTAAATTCGCTCCAATCATTTTAATAATAAAGGTAAATTATATTTCAAAGACTTCAAAATATGTAATAGAAACCATTCAAATATAATACACCTATTTCAAATGATAAATGGAAACCAGTTCCAAGACGATTCACAAGTGCCGCATTGCGTAATCTGCTCCTCTCTATTCTCATGATAAACAAGCCCGAAGGTTGAATTAGTCGACAGTATATTTAATAAGCGTCCTTCAAGTATCTCAATTAACAAATCATCAATATTTCACGTGCAAAAATGTAACTAAGGATCAAAGTAATCCTACTTTGAAGCTAGAGTAGCAATACTTTGTATTGCTGTTTTAATTTGAAAGGTAAGTGAGCTAGTATACTAAGGTATCTGTTATGTATGTTACATAATATCTTAATTCTCATCGGCGTCTTGACGGTGAAGAAATATTAATATATCTTATATTACCAATACTTTAATGTGCAATAGCAACACTCAAGTAGTATATAACTTCCTATTGTAAATTATATATAATAAATATTTAATAATAAGAAAATGGTCTTGTCTATTACTTTATAATTTAATGCAACACACAAAGACCTATACAATGTCAAGTGTAGTAGAGGGTGTACAACTCTGGCCTTGGAGTGCGTAGGTCGTCACGCAGTAGATTACGTCACTCACCGCTTAATGGCCATAAGTCTCTACGACAAAGCATTTTTCGCATCAGACTACACGGCGCCAGTAACTTAAGTTTCCAGGAAAAACAATTATCATTCCTGCGGCATATTACAATGTCGAACAAAATATTCCAACAAATATTTATTTTAGACTTTTATTATTATTTATTTCTAAAAAGTTTGTGGGTTTCGGTTTGTATCTTCGTCTTCAAATCATATTACTAGCGTGAACAATACCTAAATAAATGTCATATTGGAGAAAAAGCAACAATATAAGGTTATGCAAATCCCTGTTTAAACAAAAGAAAATATAAGGTGGTGACTTAACCTTGCTTAGATGTGTATCTTGTTTACAATTTGTATTACGTCAATAATCGCTAAACTGATTTATAAGTAGATGTTTTGACTAAATTGCATAATAACATATCTTTTAGTGCCTATTTTTAACTAAGAACAATAAAAACTTTGCCAAAAAATTCTTTATATTGAGTTTATACTTCTATTTATAGTTTTAATAAAATTCAACGCACAATCTGCGTATTGGATGTAAATATAAAAGCGAGTAACGTATGTTGCAAAAACTTTACGTCGAACCGTATTTTCAGCAAACAGTTTGTAAAACTTACAACAAATATTTAGAATAGGCTGCAAACAAATTCGGAACACTTCTACCAGAAATAACAAAAATGTTTATTTTATTGTGAGTAAATAAAGAACCGTACGTTACTTTACGTATATTATTTTATTCATATATTATTTAAGAAATATATTACTTTACATTTATGTGGCCTTTTTAGTATCTATTGGCGATCAAGGATGAATACTTTTCTGGCCTCTTCGTCAATCAACGTGTATCTAACGAGTATATTCTAAAAATATTCATATTCATTATTGGCAGCTCCAGTTTATGCTATGTAGTTAAAAAATTAAAATTATTTTTCAAATTATGAATTCCGAAACTTTATCAGCGATGGTTTTATGTTTCGTGTACATTACACGTATACATACACATTTTACGTAAAGTTTAATTAAATATTTTTCTTTAACGGTCGTCTTATTTTTAAGCAGAAGATGTTCTTGCAAAATATTATTGGTATCCGATATTGCAGTTCTATAATATAACATCTCAAGTGACTGTGACCCATGTCAACATGAAACAAAACTTCTTAGATATACATAACAGATACCGTGTCTTAACACGTTCAAATTGTTGCATCATCATATTTATATTAAGTATTTGACTTGTAAAGGTGAACAACAGCTACACGTAATTCTATACATAGAATAAACACAAGAGTTCTTTTACTACAAGCCCTCATCGCTTCGAACTTTGACTTTCTTTTGGTATAACACACTATCGTGTCTCTGTCGATCCGCACCTGGCACATATCCAAAGAAATGTAATAAATAGCACGGGCGCCAGTTCGCCAATATAACGCTAAGCGATAATGACGGAAATAGTGCACTAACGGTAAAATCCAATGCGTATGACACACGAAAATAAAATTAAACGGACGACACGGAATTTATAAAATAGGTTTTATGAGTGATACATTCCGGGCACAACATAACTGCACGTTACGGCTCCTCCGGCGCCTTTCTTTCTTCAAAATTGTCTTTTTATAAAAAATATCGTCTATTGTCGTTATTTCGGTCAGCATAATTCGTAAATAGTGAGATTTTATGAACGAAAATAATTTGTTTATTTATAAAGTATTAATAATTGAAGCTTTATTTATAAGATATTTTTATAAACATTAGCAACATATCGATGTGCTACCAACCTTGTGAACTAAGATGTTATGTCCATTGTACCTGTAGTTACACTGGCTCACTCAACCTTCAAACCTTAACACAAGTGTAAGTATTGCTGTTTGACGATAGAATATGTGAAGCACTACCAATGAGTATTGTGTATAGCCTTCGTCATAATTAGAAAACCAAAACACGTTCGCATTCACTATTACCATAAATAATGATCACTGTGCTTATCAGTAAAATAACTTCTCAAATTCATATATATGTAGTATACAAGTTAGTTTATAAGAGTTACTGGAACACATGACTAACAATTATATTAATATGTAAATTTATTCAATCAATCAATCAACAGCCAATCGTTGTCCACTGCTGAACATAGGCCTCTCCCAAGGTGCGCCAAAGCTCCCTGTCCTCCGCCTTCCGCATCCAGTTGGTGCCCGCCACCTTCTTAAGGTCGTCGGTCCACCTGGCTGGAGGGCGCCCTACGCTGCGCTTGCCGATTCGCGGTCTCCACTCTAGGACTCGTCTGCTCCAACGGCCATCGGTCCTACGACATACGTGACCAGCCCACTGCCACTTCAGCCTGCTAATTTTGCAAGCTATGTCGGTGACTCCGGTTCTTTTCTGGATAATCTCATTTCTGATCTTATCCTTCAAAGATACTCCGAGCATAGCTCGCTCCATAGCACGCTGAGCGACTTTGAATTTGTGGACTAGTCCCGCAGTTAGTGTCCACGTTTCGACACCGTATGTCATGGCAGGTAAGACGCATTGGTTGAAGACTTTCGTCTTCAAACATTGCGGTATAGACGACTTGAGGACTTGACGAAGGTTGCCAAATGCTGCCCATCCCAAGCGAATTCTTCGATCGGCTTCCTTCTCGAAGTTGTTCCTACCGACTTGTATTATCTGTCCTAGGTAGGTATATTCACTAACAACTTCGAGAGGTTTCCCCTCGACGTATATCGGTCCCGGCACGACATGCCTATTGAACATGACCTTGGTCTTGTCCAAGTTCATACCGAGACCGACACACCGGGAAGACTCGCCTAGGCTACGCAGCATTTCGGTGAGTTG
Source organism: Nymphalis io (assembly GCF_905147045.1). Lineage (NCBI taxonomy): Eukaryota > Metazoa > Arthropoda > Insecta > Lepidoptera > Nymphalidae > Nymphalis > Nymphalis io. Next base: position 3,672,419 of record NC_065902.1, on the reverse strand, counting down.
TTCCAGCGACTCTGCTATGATGACGATATCGTCGGCAAATCGAAGGTGTGAGATGTACTCGCCGTTTACATTGACTCCATACCTAGTCCAATCCAGCGTTTTGAAAACGTCTTCCAACGCGTTGGTGAACAGTTTCGGGGATATTACATCCCCCTGTCTCACCCCTCTGCGCAGTTGGATCGCCTTCGTCTTACAGTCCTGGATGTGGACAGTCATTGTAGCGGCGTTGTACAGACATCTCAGTACCTCGATATATCTCCAATCGATATGACATCTCTGCAATGAGTCGAGCACTGCCCAGGTTTTGATGGAGTCGAAGGCTTTCTCGTAGTCCACAAATGCCATACACAGCGGCTGATTGTACTCTTCGGTCTTCTGCACAATCTGCCGAACAGTATGGATGTGGTCCACGGTGCTGTAGCCTGATCGAAAGCCGGCTTGCTCTGGGGGCTGGAACTCGTCAAGTCGTCTGGCGAGACGGTTCGTGACGACTCTTGAGAACAGCTTATACACGTGACTCAGGAGGGAGATTGGTCTGTAGTTTTTCAAGAGGGTTTTATCACCTTTCTTGAAAAACAGTACCACCTCACTCCCGCTCCACGTTTCCGGGGTCTTGCCATGTTGGATGACGGAATTAAAGAGGCTTGCTAGTTCTTTCAGGACCGGGGTCCCGCCTGCCTTAAGCAACTCTGTTGTGATTCCGTCATCTCCCGGAGCTTTGTTGTTTTTAAGCTGTTCTAGAGCCGCCCTAATCTCTCCTTGGTCAACGACCGGGAGCTCCTCGGAGTAATGGCGCATAAGAGGGGCGCGCTGGTCATCAATACTGATTCCCACGGGTTTATCCGATCTTGAAGAGAACAACTGCCCATAAAACCTCTCTACTTCTCCGATAATCTCAGGCCTAGAGGTAACGACCCCACCATTTTCAGTTTTAAGTTTTGTCAGACGCGGCCTCCCAAACTTGCGAGCGAACACTTTCGATCCCCGATTTTGCTCAATCGCAGCCATGATGGCACGGGTATTGGAGCGTCGGAGATCGCGTCGCGTCAGCGTTTTTATTGTTCGTTTTAAGGCCTTATCTGACAAAAACGATGGTAGTTCTCGTCGTTTTCTCATGTGCTTGAGTGTCTCAGCAGAGAGTTTTGGTGCGTTGTCTCTTCTCTGTGGCGGAAAACACTTGCGGGATGTGTTTTGCAGTATTTTGACCAGCGTGTCGGTTCTCTCATCAATGCTGCTTATGGTTTCCAACACGGTGAATTGATTTTGAAGTTCCATTTGGAACTTTTCGGAGCCTTGAGCAGCTTGGAGCATGGTAGGTCGGAGAGTAGACCTCATCATTCTCGATCTTTCGGCTTTTAAGTTGATATTTAGAGTGCCTCGAACCAAGCGGTGATCACTTCCGGTATTAAACCTGTTGATCACTGAAACATCTCTAAATGCCTTTTATTCGAAATAATAAAGTCTATCTCGTTCCTTGTCACGTTATCGGGGCTTCGCCAGGTCCACCTCCTCTGAGGCTTCTTTTGAAAGAAAGAATTCATCAAAAAAAAAGCCCCTGCGCTTCGAGAAAGTTTACCAGCATTTGCCCCCTGTGATTTCTGCAGCCCAAGCCGTAAGGTCCGACTTTCGATTCACCGCTATCTTGTACTCCCACTTTAGCATTAAAGTCTCCCATAACAACATTGTAGTGGGCCCTCGAGGTGTCGTTGAGGGCCTTTGCGATGTCCTCGTACATCGCTTCGACCACATCATCAGAGTATGTCGAAGTTGGCGCATATACCTGTACAACCTTCAGGGAGTACCTGTCGGAAAGTTTTAGGACAAGGTACGCTACCCGGTTCGACACACTACTGATTTCCACAATGCTGCTAATGAGATCCTTTTTGACTAGAAAACCGACACCACCCTGGGAGAGGTTATCACCTTCGCGGAAGTAGAGTAAGTTACCGGACTCTAGAGTTATCGTGTCCTCCCCCTGTCTTCGGACTTCAGATAACCCCAGTATATGCCAGTTTATATGGCTTAACTCTACTTCTAATTCGGCGAGGTGATGGTCCAGTCTCATCGAGCGTCCATTATACGTTGCCATTTTCAGTCGCTTTATACGGTAGCCTGCCGTGAACCGGTGATTCTTAGCACCCCCTGCCCTGCCGATACCGCGACCGCTACCTTGGTCGGGCCTAGCGGGCTTGCCGGTAACTGGGGGCCTTTTTTTGGGCGCATCTGCCATTTAGGGAGGGGTTTGCCCATACTCGCCGCGCTGGGCAGGCGTGTTGGCGAGCGCAGTAGGGGGTAAGATGTTTATGGGAGGGGGGACGCTGCTGCCCATCCCCCCTTTTCCCCGTCCCTCAGTCGCCTCTTACGACACCCACGGGATGAGATTGGGGGAGTACTATTCTAAGCCGGTACTCCACGGCAAATTTATTGCCAGCACTATATTTATATATTAATATAATTGAAGCATTCAAAAGTAGTTGTTAAGTATTGTCAATTTACCCATTTTTATATATATGCAAAAGTACTTATTGTACTTCTTATGATACACATTTTAAATTTTAATGGCAAATAACGAGAAGCTAAAAATAAATACGTTAAATCATTTACAAATAGAGTATAAGGTTTTATTTGCTATCGCTGTTCACAAACTGGTTTAACTGAGAATATGCAAACAATTCACACGTTTTGAAGTTTTGAAACCTTTAACGTAACCTTGTATTAAACGTAATACTTGAGCCCACATTTTTATTTACATGTGTTATTAAAGCTGCGATTTTATAAAAGGAAATTGAACAAATTTGTGTTGACAGTGCGTTAACTATTTCAGTAGAAACGGACCAAAATGTTCATATAAATTCGACGTAAATTCTACTTCAATCAGATAAATAGTTTTTCTAACTATCGCCTAAAAAATGTTCAATTGGAATGGAATAAGTTCAACTATGACCATATTTTCATTATACACAATTATGTTCCTCGCGATCGATTTATTCAAAAATATGTTATGCAGACAGCTGGCTCAATACTATGATAAATAGTGGATTTATTTCTGCTTCAATTATTGTGATTGTGACATTAATCTTACCTAATCGTAGGATTAGTGACATTAAAATGATTTAAGACAATATTTTCTTTCGAAAAGGTAAAAATTACTGCACCAAATTCTACGATATGAAAAACAAAATAAAACTTTTTCGAATGCATGGATTTTTATCTTTTAATTTAATATCTTTTTTGTTATAAACCAAGACCAAGACCGCACTGCAATTTACACGAGGCTATTTTCATTTTCGTAGTTTAAATTCGCAACCACCACGTCAAATTTGTGTCATACCGCTATTTATGCAGGTTTTTAAAAACCGCAAGTGTGTGTTCTCGTTTACGAATACAAGTGATACACGGCAATGCAGGCTAGGCCAAAACGTTAACTTTTAGCTATGTAATTTATAAATATAACGCCTAAGAATACTATGTCACTTTATTGCAGGAAGTTCAAATGGATCCCATAAAATAGAAATAGCTAAATATTCTTTGTTTTAATATTAAACATGCTTATGTCTTTGTATAAACATTAAGTTATATAAACAATAATTATTATTATCATTATTTTACTGACCTCGAACACAAAACCTCACTTCGAATTTCGTCCGTCACGCATCAATAGATTAGGTTTGGAGAGTTGTCATCACTTGACCACTCAAGCGGCAATAGCTATTGCCTATATAAATAATTATATAACAACTATTGAAGCTATAAAACAAATAAGTATAAGCCCATAGGCCAGGAAGACAAGGTTGGTAATTCAATTGAACTCCAGTAGTTACGAAATTAAATACATACTCTCTCATTTTATGATTAGCCAACTACGCAGGAGATATTATAGTGCACAAGTGTGTGCGCAAACACAGGTGCACTCTTTATTCCCTAACTCTCATAATCCGATGGGACGGCAATCCGACACGACCAGAAAGAGTTCAGGCGCAGAACCAACGGTTTTACGTTCTTTCCGAGGCACGGAAGTGTACACTTCCAACTTCCAGTCTCCGGGCTGCTACTGAGAATTTTCTGACAAAAAAAACCCAATAACTTTTTATTGGCCCGACCTGGGAATTGAACCCAGGACCTCCGGGTCTGCGGCCTTATATCAAGCCACTAGACCAACGAGACTGTCAACCCGGTCTATATTTTTAAACCAAATATTGAACAATGAAAGCTCGCGAGTCACTTTTATAAACTTTGTTTTTTTTTTGTTAATGTAAAAAAGACTATTCTTCAATTCAGAGCACGTACGTTTATATATGATTCAGCAAAAGACGTATGTCTCAATTATAACAAATATCATAAAAACAAAAATATATACTTTTTTTTACATTATAATGTGGACATTAATTTCGTTTTTAATGCCAAGTATTAAATTACAAAAATTCACAAAGCTTATGAGTCTTTTTATGTATCGCTCCATATAAAATGAAATAAATGGACACGAAGTAACTAGAAAATCCATAAGACTCATCACTTAAACAATAAAAAAAGTAATCAATCAACTGGAGAATAGATTAAAATAAATTATAATATTGTTTATTGTTTTAGTATGCATAGACCAATATAAGGTTTCTGATGATTATTTTGAATTAAAAAACTTTAAATGTGAATAATAAAGTTTTTAAATATATGGAGTATATTGCTTTCATCACGAATATTGTAATCACATTTCGTAAAATTGAAATATACGCATATATGCTTAGTGCGCCAACGCGTCTTTAATATACGTATATAAAAAAATTCTTGTCTCAATAATTTGAGATTGAATTTTTAGTTACTTTTTTAATGTTCCACTTGGTTGCAGAGAATAATAAAAACAGTTAGTTAAAGATACGCAACTATACGGACTCCATAAAAAATAACTAAATGAACTTTTTATACGGCAAATTAACTCAAATCAATTACAGTGGGTGTTGTCCAGTTCCACAATGAAGATTAATGACAAGATGCAACAGAGCATGCCAAGGACTCTATTCATTCTTAGAAATCGCTTTTCCTCTTTGTTAGTGAGGTCACAAGGAAATAGTTGTACAACTTGTACTAATGACTAATTAATGTGATAATCACTTTTGTATATATTATATTAAACATTATAAAGATTTAGAATTACTCATAGCATGAACTTAACCTTAACCTAGAAAGTTAATAATGAATTATAAACACAGTCATTTTGTTTGTGTGAATCACAAGAGTTACTTCCTCCGAGCATAATAAGAACAGTGATCCAGGAATGCATGGACTCTGGCACTTTGCCACGACTGTGCACAAAATCTTGGGAAACATCACTTTGTTTGCACTTTGTCAAATCTTTCAATGAGCTTGAATTAAAAATATATTTTAATTTATAACATAGTTACATATATTACTATTATTTTATTTGAATGTATTCTAAATAATTTTCTTACTTAGCATTATGCTAGCATAATAATCCGTTATGATGTGACTATGTATGAATATTATAAACCTTAAACGTAGCAAGCATTAATAACAAAAATGTTTGTTTTTGTATGTAAGCTGCATGGAATTACTGTATTAGGTTATAATTAAAATTCAAATTACGTATAATGGCACTGATAATATGATTCTAAGCAGAAAACTAACATAAACTGGATATAATGGAAAAGATTGAGATGTCAAAAGTCAATCACTAATCATGACCTGCAATGTCAGTTGATACGACTAATACCCATAATAGAAACTTTACCCAACTTCATGTGACATAATGATCATTTACAATCACATGATATTACATCACATTCTTACACACACAACATTAGATATATGGACTGTAGCATTACTCTCATATTATTATGTTTGTATACATAAGGAGACTGCCACGGCTGCCAATCTGACTATAGTGGCATAAATTGCACCTCACCAAGTTCTGAGTTAAATTCCTAGATAGTTGTATTAATATGTTTCACTTCTGTCGAGAAGTTTAAAGTATCAGGATAAAGTATGAAAGTAAGCATAGTTACACACTTTCACTAGTCATGATGAATGGCTCTCCCATTGGTTTATGAGTGTAAAGAAATAGGTGCATCTACACCATAATATTTCTTGAACAAATGACTAGTATCCGTTAATAATGGCTGCTGTAATCGAAACACATTAAGAGAACATCATAGCTATAATTTTTTATATATATTTAGCTATAATAATTTAAAATTAATTAAGTATTAGATTTTTGAATAATTGAATAAAAGAATATTAATTACTGAATGGTGATTATCTTGTAAAAATTAAAATATGTAAGTCTTTTTTAAATCTGTTATATAATAATAATTACAAGAGAGACAAAAACATTAATCTACCAAACTGCATGCAAATGTGACAATATCACTAAAAACAGTCTCTTACAGACAAGCAATAATGATTACAACAGGTTTCATTTGTAGCATTATGCAACAATACCTTTATATGTATTCAATGAAATGTCAAATTTAAGCACGGCCATATATGCTAACAATAATTATCATCTTAAAAAGGCTGCATTAAGACATTGCCAGATATTACTTTAGTTTTTTACCATTTCTCTCTAGCATAGTCAGGTTAATTTTTATTGATTACAGCATTGCATTCCCAGTTATAATAGACATATAAGTAAAGTTAAGGATAAAAGTTTAAAATTATTACTCAAAGATAAGTCTGTAACACTGCATAGTTAACAAATTTATTATTATAATTTGTCCAGCATCTATTTATTTATTGTATTATATTGTTAACTTTTACATGAAAAATATGTGATACCAATAAGATTAAATTCTTATTGGTATCACATATATTTTTTTACTTATTCAATCTATAGCCTATACAAAAATATAAATAACTTAAAAAAAATAGAAATGCGACTATTTCAAGATTATTGATTGAATCAGTTGAGGTTAAAAAAATATGCCCACAGTATTTTAAACAGGTTCGATAGCGAATTCAATAAAGATTATTATGTGAATTGTCACTGAATACAAAAGTACTTACGTTTCTCTAAGAATTTAGATGTCAATATATGAGGCTTTAGATGACTTCAGGATGAATTTCTTTAGCAGATAATTGTACACATCACAAAAATAAAACTAATACTTTAATTTACAACAATGAATATTTAAAAAAACACTGGTAAAAGACTTATGATTTTAAATAAAAAATGGTAAGGAAACTGATATACGTATAAAACGCAATATCATTAAAAATTTTGCCTTAAATTCATAAAAATCATTTTATTACTTCTGAGCTTATGAAGGCTTACATAAATAATTGGGTCGATTAAAAATAAATCGTATGAAAACGAATTTATTAAAATCTAAAATGTCTACCCTAACCTACTGTCACTTAAAAGTCAAAGAGTAAAATAAAAAAATTGGATAGTTAAGTTCCCTTCACACAATGTACTTCTATCATTTTATAATTTTTCAAGATTTCTTAAGCTAAATAACACATGATTGGAATAATCATTTATGATTTATAGGAAAAAAATGCAATTGAATTCGTTGCATTATATTTTCTGCACAATTTTAAAATGATTATTTTAGAAGCAATGCTAATCATACAGGAAATAATAAAATTATCATGAATGGTAACAACACAAGAAAAAAGAATGAAAACCGACAATGTTTATTCTAGATGAGATACTGAGAGTGTTTTAATAGAGTACACTTGTGTTTCTTACAATAGTAAATGTCTCCTGCACTTATATTCATTTTTTTTTTTTTATATTCGCCGGGAGGGTAAATGACTCTACTCCACCTGACGGTAAGTGGTAGTAGAGTTCAAACGCGACGACGGCCAGTACTGACGGGAAAAACGTTCTGCACTAGCCGCCTTCGCCTTGCCGGCCCGCAAGATGCCTCTTCACGCCTCGTTTGAAGGAACCCGCGTTGTAAGAGGAGGAGAACACGTGAGCTGGTAAGGAATTCCATTTTTTGTTAATGCGACAAAGAAAGGAGTTGCCAAATTTCTTTGTGCGCGATGGAATTGATGTCACAGTTAGGCGGTGACATCGAGAACCAGCTCGCGTGGACTTAAGAAGGAAGGGGGAAGCAGGAATTAGAGAGAATAATTCCTCAGAGCACTCGCCGTGATACAGTCGATAGAAAGAGCTCAGTGCTGCTATCTCACGACGCAATTGTAAAGGTTCAAGGGTGTTTGTGACCTTTACGTCGCCAATAATGCGTACTGCACGTCGCTACACCGGTCCAAGGCCTCCAGTAGGTACTTAGCGGAGCCATCCCAAAGGTGCGAGCAATATTCCACGCAAGACCGTACCTGTGTTTTGTACAGCAGGCACAGTTGTTGTGGCGTGAAAAAACGCCGCACCTTGTTCAGAACTCCGAGTTTCCGTGAATCTTTTTTTATAACAGCCTCGATGTAATCCCATGGACTAAGGTCGCAGCAAACGTCAATCCCCAGCATGGTGATTTTGCTTTGTATCACCAGCGGAGTACCACAGAGGGAGGGAAGAGGGGAAAATGCTGACTTTTTCGCTGTGAGAGCGCATACCTGTGTCTTCTTGGCATTAAACTCAACAAGATTATGAGAGCCCCATTTGGCGATGAGCTCTAATGTCCTATCGAGTTCAATGACAAGATCCTTCCGCCTCTCCTCAATTTCCGCTCGCCCAGCCACTGCGCGTCTGTGGTATCCACCATGCACTGTACTATCGTCTGCATAGCAATGTATGTTCCCAAGAGAGAGCATATCATTGATATGCAAAAGAAAGAGTTTGGGAGATAGCACAGATCCCTGGGGGACCCCAGCATTCACTACATAGAATTGTGAAGCGCCACCATCAACTAAAACACGAAGGTTACGCTTGTGTAGGAAGCTGGCAATCCAGGTGCAAAGCTGAGCAGGCAGACCATATACCGGCAGCTTGGAGAGAAGACTTCTGTGCCAGACCCTGTCGAAAGCCTTGGAGATATCGAGGCTGATAGCCAACGATTCTCCATGCTTGTCGATAGCTTCACCCCAGAGGTGTGTTACGTACGCTAGAAGATCACCTTTGGACCGTTATCATTATCATTATCCGGTAATAGGCTCAACGGACGTAATAACAAAGCCATTTTAGCCAACATACTAGGCAATTGGCTTAAGAAGTGGAAAATCGGTTAACTACGACAAAAGAGGAACAGAGCACTTTACGCGAAACCCTACTTACATATATTTAATAGAATCAGGGTAGTAGGTATATATTAATGTCATACTCGACCGCCACACATTATTAGAGAGTCCGCATTATAGCAGAATTTGGACTGGCAAAATTGTATTGTTATGCGGGATATCATTAAAAACCTGATATAAGTCAAATTTCAAGATGCTTTCCCGACCGAGTACCCTGTAAGCTGTAAAAGCTATCAGAATCAGCAGCAATCACAAAGTTAGGAAAAATAAATGCTGTCTTTTTCTTTCTAATATCAAATCAACAATGTCAAAAGGAGAGATACCAGTGTTTAAAAGAAGTAATGTAGCATAGAATAGGCAATATGTGAAAGAAGAAAAAAAACCTGTTGTCGATTTTCACGGTGATAGTAGTAAAGGAGTGATTCCTTTAATGCCTCCCGTTTTCTTGCATTGTAATTTATTTTCGAGACGGAAAGTAAAATGTCAAAAATAAACGAAATATGTTTTCTGAAAGTTAGTACGCGAGTGAATTTTCCGAAGTACATTGCGTCCACATTAAAATATAGTAGTACCGTCTAAAGCTAAAGCAATCTAATTGAAATGCCGGTAAGTAAAAGATAGGACGTGTAATGAGGTTACTTTTGAAACATTTACATAATTGTAAATCAGTTGTTAGTGATTTGTCACGTTTTAAATTGAGAATGTCATACATGTGTGTTATACATGATTTGTCTTAAATATTTTTACAATGAACATTCAATCTAAGTGCTGTAATAAACTATTTGGTGATATTACAAACTAGAAATGGGAAATGGTATATGAATTATGCCTGTAGAGACACCGTGTTTGTGTTCCTCGCCTGATGAATGCCAAGTAATTTGACTAAAAATTAAAATTATCATAGTTATAGTTGTTTAACTTTTTTATAGTTTTTGATTATAAAATTTGTCTATCTATAAGCTAAAGGTCTGGCTTTAATTGCTTAGATTTATTAATATAACTTACACTTACACTTTATAAAAAATATTTCGGATGGTTAGAAATTGTATGTGTTTGAATCTCCTCATTCTGATCTCAAACATTACATACCCTTTCCTTTTAAAGTATAGATTAACTTTTTTTTTAGATTTTGTTACAAACGTAATAGTAAATGTAGTTTTCTTGTTTTAAGCTGGTAAATTGTAAAGTGAATGTTGAATTAAATATTTTATAAAATTACTATTAGTTGTTTCGATTGCAAATGCATCACGAAAACCATGGAACTCACGGAAGTGACGCTCGTTAGTGTTTTTCGCAGCGATTTCTTGATAATTTATTTGTTTACTTCCTATGTTGTAATTCCACAACTCATAGGTATAATCACGTAGTAGTTACTTTTGATCGGAAATACCTTGCTTGAACTCCATACGAAAAAAAGCCAATAATCCTTAAAACCAATATTCCTTAAAACAAGTAAATCAATAGGTGCAATCGATGTTTAATGATTTCGACTTTTCGATTCAAACTAAAAATATATATATATATAATTTAGATCAAATTAAAATTTTCGTAATAAATTGTAAAGTTTAGCAACAAACTTTAATTACTATTATTAATAATGATTTATAAAAAATATAAATATGATTATAAAATATGTACAATGTACACACTCCACGTGTATGATTTATTTCCATGTTTTAGCAAAATCGAATAGACAAAGATTCCCTTTGTCCATACAAGGTCGAAACGTTAGAACTTTATTTTGGGGGTTGTCATATGCAAAAGGATTGTAGTCAGTCATGACAAATTACGACGATGAGATAGTTCGAATATGACGGAAAAAAATAATTCAATGAATATTGACTCCAAATATATGGGATTAGGGCAAGAATCCAGGAAACAAAACGGTCCACGACGTCAGTCGACGTTAAACAAAGATAAATGATGATTATGAATTAAAACTAAAATATTAAGCGTCTTGTGTCTGTAGTTACCCTGACTAACTCACCCTCCAAACCGGAACACAATAATACTAAGTGTTGCTGCTGAGGTAAAAAGAAAAATATTTAATACAACAATATATTTTGGTTAAATGGGACCAGGACATTTGAGAAGTTACCCCTTCTACTAATAATTACAATGGGGTCCCGGGTATTTTGGTATTGAAATACCGTTGTTACTAGCAATAATTAAACCTATCTAATTAAGACATTATTTATAGTTTTATTTAATGCTATATAATTGGACTGTGTAGATTAATAGCCTCTATAAGTAAGAACAATTTTATTCACTTATGATTTTGAGTATTGGTCTGGGCAAGTTACAATACTTGCATGGTTTTATTGCAAACATTCGAATTTTCTGTGTTTATTTGTTCTGCTCTTCTTCCTCTTTGGAAATACATAAATATTATGTAAGTTTCGTATTACTTACAAATATAAAACCGTATTTAAAAAAAAAAAAAAAACATGAGTCAGCACATTATGAAGAACATTATTTTTCATCTCTTTATATGGTTTATTTCGAACGCTCCAAGTATATTCCTACTACTGTACTGAGCCCTGTAAATTAATTGTTATGTTAAACCTGACTATTTGGGAAACTGGATAAATGAATAGACTCTTAAAGTTATAATAAATCCTAGCGATCCCAATTATACAGGTTACACTGGATAATATATTATTTTTTAATTATGACATACAACTTATAAAATACAATCAATAATCTGTGGTTTCGTGGTTTTTAGCTGTAATTTTTATTATTACTCGGGACTGGGGAGTATTGGTATATATGTCTGGCAATCGAAGTTTGAACTACAAAATTATTTATCTGTACTCTGTAGAAATAAAATTGTAGAATTAAAAAGTGAGGTTGAGAATTGTGATAGGATCATTTGATCAATTTTGCTCGAATTTTAAAACACGAGGTGTCTTTGTCGTAAGATAAAGACACTGTTTATTGAGTAAATATAGAGTATTTATAAAGTCCGTAACATGCTTATGGAATTGCCTGATGAAATCGAACAGAACGATAGCGGAATGGAGTCTTTGACCGCGAGCAAAGACGATACACCAGAACGTAGACCCGAAGATATTTTCATTACTCCAGTGGTAAGACTTCAGTCGGATAAAAAAAAAGTATTTGAAAAATAAAATATTAAAAGTCCTTTATTCCAGGTGGTTGGAACATCACCCAGCACTGATATTCAGCCTTCCTTAACTCTCAAAGAATATGACGATGTAAGTATTCGATTTTTCAGTAATATATTTTATTTATATAGCTTCTTTTATTAAATATGTTCTCATATTTCAGGAACCAGATGAAACTCTGTCTGAAAGATTATGGGGTTTGACAGAGATGTTCCCTGTATGTGTTCGCAATGGTACATACACAGTTACTACAAAGACATGGTAGGCTTTGATCATTGTAATTTTTTTATAAGTCCAGTTTCATTCCAGTGACATTTATTCTGATAAAATAAGTCTGTTTGTGTATTATAATTAATAACGCCAATAGCTGCGTGGGAAAGCAATTCATTGACATAAAAAGTAAGCTTATTAGGTTTGTGTGTGTATTATATGCATATGAAAAAATGGTTTATGAATGTAATAGTGATTTGATAAACACAACTATTTGGATTTACATATTTTTATAAGAAGTCAGATTTGAATACTTAAATTGTATCATGTATTTTAGGAGTGGTGTTAAAAACCTTTATCAATTATCACGGTCTGTTATGTGGGTTGTGGCCAGTTCATCTGTTATTCTCTTTGCGCCAGTCATATTTGAGGTTGAAAGAGCACAGGTTGAAGACATGCAAAAATCACAACAAAAGCAAGTAAGTATATAATCCTCTATCAAGATTATTTTATTAACATAAATATTGTTCCATTTGGCTGCTACTTTTTTACATTATGCATTATATTTTTTTTATATGAACTTTGGTTTATAGACTTGACTAAATTAAAAAAAATGTATACAATGTATATTTACATTGTAATCTTAAAATGTAATGGGGTAATGACATTTGGTTTCTTGCTATAAACTAAAGATAATAATGTATACACAATTGGAGTAAATTTATTTAGTATTAATATTATATATTATTGTTTATTTGAAGAATTCAGATTATGTCAGGAAACTATCAAAAATAAAAGAATTAAAATAATATTTTTAGCTTACCCAGTTTTTTTGTGATTTCAAAAGATTGTTTTCTTAAAGCATTAATATTCAAGAATTATCTCTTTACCTGAATGATACTTTTTATTTTACAACAGAAACATTTGCCCAACTTTTTACTGTAAATGGAATGGTATGATCATTCATATTTAGAAACATAATTAATGCATGATTTATTACAGGTGTTGCTGGGAACAAACACTGCTATGTCAGGGCCCACACCTGGCATGCCACCAATGCCACGATAAATAATAATATACCAAATAAAACTATTATAGATATTGTGTAATATGAATTTACATGTGTATGTATTTTCTTCAAATGTCAACCTGAATGCTTTAATATTAGTTTAGGTAAAAATAGGTTCTTCAACTTTTCTTCATCCTTTGGCATCTTATCAAGATCTTCTGCATCTATACGCATTTCTGATTTTTATTTTTTTTTAGACATAATTATATTACTACCCGTATTATATATCATACAAAAATTAAATTTAAATATCAATTATTATTTTATGTTGGTTACATATTTGGTTTGTATAGTTCGAATGGCAATTGGATAGTATACATATTATTTTGAGAGTGAAGTAGATATCGTTTTGTTAAACATCTAATAGTGAAAAATAAATGTTAAAATAATGGCAGCAGTATTTTATTCATATTCCAAATTTTTTTATTTGACAAGACTAAAAAAGTTTATTATAATAATAATCATTTATTTTCAGACAACATAAGTCCATACAATTGAGATACAGCAAAAAATTACAAATTTCTTACTATATTATTGTTAGTAACACTTAAAACTATGTTAGACTTCATAATTAAATTATTTATAATTGTTTTCGCTATGCACGGCACGCCAGTACTTAACAATGGGGTTTTCAGGGCACTCAGAGCATATCCTTAAAATCTCATTCTCAGAATTCCTAGTGCGGTACCAAAATGCCGCAATCCGCGACCTAACAATCGCAAAATAATTAGGGATTTTGGCGTCGGCAAACATGGCTGACGCACTGCAGTACCTAGGCAATTTTCATCAGAATGCGATACGCGTTATTATGGTTGTCAAGACAAATAGTTGTTCCCGAAAATGTCCTTAAGGTATTTAGCGGAAAATGAAAGAAAAGATTTACTCGGCCAATAAAGGGTAATAACGGCGTTTCACAAAAGGTTATTTATATAGTTATTCACGACGACATTTGCTTTCGGAAAAGCCAATATGTATAAGAAGTATAGATATTACATACGTACGTAAATAATATTAAGCAGTATATTAACAAATTTGTGCCTTTCCTACATAAACTAAACCAATCAGTCGACGGTTTTTTTTCTTGTCCATGGCTTTTCAGGTGACAACAAAATATAATCTGTTATTTTAACTGCCATAGCTATCATTTAACGACAGCCGTTGTCATATAGACATTTCTCAATTCTCATTGAATCAAAGTATTTCATGGAGCACAGACGAAACCAATGTTTTAAAATTTTTATATCGTTAAAAACATGGCAAACACAGGCTTATTGCCTTTTGTGCGTGGTGTTGATTTCACTTGCAATGACTTTAGTGTAAGTTCAAAGTAATTTTTGTTTTTTATTTTCGTTATGATATCATCACTAACCTCCTATGTTATGTGGCCTAAATGTTACTTTAATTACAGGGCGACAAATTTCCCGATGCAATTCGTTACATGACCGGGCTTCAATGGCTCAGGCTTGATAAAACAAATTTAGAGGAAATTCCTGAGGAATTAGGAAAGCTTATGAAATTGGTAAATAATATATTGTTTACCTTTTATCATCATTGACTTTACTTAAAAACTTTGTTTTATTATATAAAATAATCTGTAAATTTTATAGGAAAATTTGTCTTTGAAGAAGAATAACTTAGAAAAGTTATTTGGAGAATTGACAGAATTAAAATGTTTGCGTTCATTAAATGTAAGGCACAACAATGTGAAAAGCTCAGGAATACCAGCTGAATTGTTTCGTTTAGAAGAATTGACAACTTTAGACCTATCTCATAATAGATTAAAAGAAGTACCTGAAGGATTAGAAAAAGCCAAATCCCTTCTTGTTCTAAACCTTAGTAATAATAAGTAAGTATTAGTATATATAATAGGATACATTCTTCTATTCTATTTAACAAGTAATTTTGCTTGATTAATACTGAAATATATTAAAACCATTCTCCGTCTATATAAATATTGAGGCTTTGTGTAGCCATATTTGGGAGGGTACCAGTGCCAAATAGCAACACTACTGCTGATGGTATTTCACTGACCACCTCTATAAAGCATTGCTGTTGCTCATCTGCTTTTATTAAACAAATTAAAATATAATCAAAATTAAATATTTTGCACTTAATAAAGTAAAATGATTAATTTGTAAAAAAGTTAATCAATGTTGAATGTGATCCAATATTTATTTATTTTTTATATCAATGTAAATAATTTATTTACATTCATTAAAATCATAGATTAAAATTTATATAGTGCTTTGTTGGTAATTCTTATCTCAATGGAATAACTTGTTTTAGAATTGAATGTATACCGCCGACACTGTTTGTTCAGCTGACAGATCTATTGTTTCTAGATCTTTCTAATAACTCTCTGGAAACTCTTCCTCCTCAAACTAGAAGACTGGCTAATCTGCAAACACTTATACTTAATGATAACCCACTTGGACTATTTCAGTTGAGGTAACTATGTTTCCATAAACTATTATATATTTTGCTAACAATATAAAGAAACAGTAAAACGATATATCTTATGATATAATTTATTTTTTCTAAAATCATTATTAACAAGTCAGATATTTGTTTATATAATGTGAAAGTAAAGTTGATTTAATCGAAAGAAACTACATGTTCTGAGCTCTCACATAAATTAGTGTTAGAAGTATTACTTTATTTATTATTTTTATCTTACTAATTATTTAATAATAAAATATATAGAAGAAAGTGAAAACTTGCGTTAGACAATAAGGAAGAAAAGTAATTTCATGGTAGAGATGACCTTATATACAATATCAGAATGAATCATCATGAATATAAATATTCCATAGCAACATTATAAAAAAAATATTATATGATCTATTGGATGAAAGCAAAGTTGAAGAAAGTTAAAATTTTGTTTATTATGGACAATATTAAGTACCTTTAAAAATAAAAAAAATTTAAAAAGTATTTGTTTATTAATTTCTCTGCTGTGCACTATTGCATTTTGAATTTATTTGACTATATTGTGCGTGTGATAATTATTATATTTAAATTTTATTTTTGATTTTGTTAGACAGTTACCATCACTACAGAGTCTGGAGACTCTACATATGCGTAATACACAGAGAACCCTAGCAAATCTACCAACGTCCCTTGAAACTCTTTGCAACTTGTCTGATGTGGACTTATCCAAAAATGCGCTAACAAAAGTACCTGATGCGCTCTATTCCTTACAAAACTTGAAAAGGCTCAATCTAAGTGATAATGAAATCACCGAAATTTCGACAGGTATGGAAATTAAAATTCGACAAATGTTGATATATATCTGTTTGAGGTTAAAAACTTCAACACTGTTTAGACAATTAATCATTAAATTTTGGCATATGCATGTGTTTCTTGACATCATCGACATTTGAAATTTGATGTAAAAATTAAAACTTTTTCCATATTTTATTGGACTGCCTGTTAAAATGTCTGCCTACAAGATCGCCTATCCTGTGGTTCGAATCTAAAACAAAGGTTGCGGGTTCAGATCCGGGCAAGCACGGCTAAGTTTTCATGTGTTTATTCGTGTTCTAAACATCGTGAAAAAGTCGACCACTTGTGTATCCACGAACTCGCATTAGAGCAGCGTGGTCGATATTCCATATTCAAACCGTCACAAAAGGAAATACTTTGCCCAACTGTCTGTTAAAACTATGTTATATTTTATTATATTTGCCAGTTACACAAAAGGCATGTCCAAACAAATCCAAACAAACGTACATTAACATTAAACATGCGCACTTTTCTATATAAAGTTACCTATGACATACTTTGCTCTTCAAGTGTGTTCAAAACCTGCTTTGCTGTTTAGATCAAGGTTTCATATTACACTTTGCTAAAACGGGACTTAAAACTTACAACAACACTGTTATTATATTTTTTGTTTTATCCTTTTTGAATCATTTAGGAAAAAAAGAAACAAAATGTTAGTATTGTTTTTATAAATACATCAATACATCGACATAATGATTGTATTAATACAGAACTCAACATACTTATACCGTACTACGTAATAATACAGTAACAGCCTATTAATGTCCCACTGCTGGGCTAAGGCCTCTTCTCCCTTTTGAGGAGAAGGTTTGGAGCTTATTCCACCACGCTGCTCCAACTCGGGTTGGTAGAATACACACGAGGCAGAATTTCAATTAAATTAGACACTCGCAGGTTTCCTCACGATGTTTTCCTTCACCGTCAAGCAATAGATGAATTATAAACACAATTTAAGCACATGATAATTCAGTGGTATTTGCCCGGGTTTGAACCCACGATCTTCAGTTAGGATTCACGCGTTCTAACCACTAGGCCATTTCGTAGGTCCTATAAATAAATTGTAAAAAAAACTTGTAAAAAAATATAATTTATGTAGATTTTTCTACATAAATGTTGGATAAAATGGAATTATTGGAGATTACATGAGTCGACGATTCCAATGGCACACAAAATGTACGGTGAAGTTTGTTTAATAATGAGTTTTCATAAAATTAAAAATACACTATTACGAATAAAATACTTTTAATAATAAAATAGAAGATTATCTCCTACAAGTTGTTTCCGCTTTATCTATAAATAATAATAAACTGACTTCAATCGATGATAGGGCTTTGTGCAAGCCCATTGGTTAGGTGCCAGTGCTACCTACTACTACTGGTGGTAGGGCTTTGTGCAAGCTCGTCTGGGTAGGTACCACCCACTCATCAGATATTCTACCGCAAAACAGCAATACTTGATATTGTTGTGTTCCGGTTTGAAGGGTGAGTGAGCCAGTGTAATTACAGGCACAAGGGACATAAAATCTTAGTTCCCAAGGTTGGTGGCGCATTGGATATGTAAGCGATGGTTGACATTTCTTACAATGCCAATGTCTAAGAGCGTTGGTGACCACTTACCATCAGGTGGCCCATATGCTCGTCCGCCTTCCTATTCTATAAAAAAAAAAACCACACACTCATCGTGTATTCTACGGTCAAACAGCAATATTTAGTATTGTTGTGTTCCGATTTGAAGGGTGAGTGAGATAGAATGAGCCAAATGCATACAGACACAAGGTCATTACATCTAAGTTCATAACCATTCACCATTAGGTGGCCCATTTGCAAGCCCGCCACCCGATATTATAAAAAAATAACGTAAAACATCAAACAAACAATGATCGTCAAGCCTTGTATCTTACTTTTACTATTCATTCACGCATGTTATATCCAATGAATAACATTAAAGCTGCCAAACAATTTTTCTTATGAAAGTGTTTTCACTTGTGTTCATTTATTGCACTATATTGTATAATTAAATCAGATTAGAATGTTATTAGAATACATATTGCGCTCAGTATGGTTGAGGTGATACCACTGTAAGATTAGTTGCTACGTCAAGGCTGTATTCACAACTAAAATAAACGTATAATAACTTATGGTATTTAAATAAATTAAATATTCATAATACATGTTTATCGATATATAAGCGAAATGTTAAATTTAATAGGTACTTAACTGAAGTATTAAGTACTAATACCAAGTACCAATTCAAAATTGAAATTATAAATAATAAAAGTAGCAGCCAGTAATATTCTGGGGAAGTAGCTTTAGATTTATTCCACCACGCTGATCCAATTCGATTTGATGGATCATTACAGAATTTCATCCGCGCTTGCAGGCATGCTCACGATATTTTCCTTGATTTATACAAGATGTTTTATAAATACAAATTAAGCTTATGAAAACTATGAGGTGCTTTGCCGGTTTGAACATGCGATCCGGTTAAGATTCTATTTTCAAATAATTATAGCCATATACAAATAATATAAACAATTAAAGATAAAACTAGCAAATCAGGAAAAATGTTTAAAACGACGTAATGTCTCTTCCAGCGATGGACATTTGGCAAAAACTGGAAAGTTTTAATCTGTCACGTAATAAGTTGACCGTGCTGCCAGCTTCGTTGTGCAAGCTACAAAACTTGAGACGACTCCACGTGGATGACAACAAACTGGACTTCGAGGGTATACCTTCCGGTATAGGCAAGCTCGGTAACTTGGAAGTATTCTCCGCTGCTAACAATGCTCTAGAAATGATACCCGAAGGACTATGCAGGTGGGTAATTGTTTCATTTATTACATTCCACTCTTACAGTAACCGACAAAGTAAATACAGCTAGAGATTCTTATAACGAGTCTATATTTCTTATCAATATCGATATTCTTCGAAGGAAATATTTATAATCGGTAACGTTCATGTTTAATTTAAAAGTATAACATATAATAATAATAATATAAGGATAATATCCTGGGACATTATTCACACACGGCCATCTGGTCCCAAATTTAACAGAGCTTGTACTATGAAAACCAGACAACTGATATACTACATATACTACTTTTTCTTTTGTAAATACATACTTATATATATAATTACACCCAGACTCAGGACAAACAGACATGTTCACGCACACAAATATCTGTCCTGGGTGGAAATCGAACCCACAACTTTCGGCGTGAAAAGCAAGTATCTACCAACCGCGCCAACCGGCTCGTCTATATATATATATATATATATATATATATATATATATATATATATATAAGTTTATAAAATAAATAGGTTGAAGTTATTAATATAGGATTTAATAATAATGACTAATCTTACTACTAATGTAATCGGGTTACGGCAAGAATAATGTTGATACCTAAGATTGATAATAATAGTTATTGTCGTTAACCTCGTTCTACTTTGGACTTTTATAATAAAATAGAGCCTATAACCATCTGGTTTCTACTTTTCTAGAAAATGCGATATAATAATATTATACTAGCTACCCGTTCAGACTTCGCATGGGTTAAATAAGCATGTCATTCCGTTACCGATTTCACTTAAAACATGAATGGTTACTGTGACTTATCTATAAAAATAGGTATATGCTCACGGTGACTTCTGTGATGATATTTGTAAGTACCAATCTCTCGTAAAGGTTTTTTCGTGTACATTATCGTTCCTGCAGCGTTCGCTTTGAAAACAACTGTGCCGATATTTGTTTATCCGACAACGTCGACATTAGGCATATTAAAATATGTATATATAACATATTAATTACTAACATACTATGTAACATATTACCGTAATGAAACTATAAACTAAAATGATATATCAATCGGATTTAGTAGTTTTTGCGTGAATCGGAAAAATAAACAAAACAAAACTCGTTTTTTTTTTTAGATATCAGTTGTTTTTATTTTAAATTCGTTGTTTTAAATATAATAAATAATGTATCAAATATCTCCACTGTATAGATGCGGATCCTTAAAGAAACTTAATCTGAGTTGTAATAAGCTGATCACGTTACCGGACGCGATACATTTACTGAGTGACCTTGAGAGTTTACAACTACACGGTAATCCAGACCTCGTAATGCCGCCGAAGCCCGTGGAGAGGCCCCGCGGCGCCGGCCTCCAGTACTATAATATCGACTTCTCTCTGCAAACCCAGTTGCAACTGGCGGGCGCAGCGACGCCGGAACTTTCGGCGCCCTGCTGTAAGTATCAAATGCTGTTTAGATTTCTTTGCTAAGCGAACCGGTACTGGTCATTATATTATTATTAATTATACTCCGGTATGAGAAGGGTAGGTTAGTTGAATACGTGATTTTTAAAGGGTGATTGCAGTTACAAACCCGGGTAAAGAGCAATGATTTTTCATGAGCTTTATTTGTGTTTATAATTCATCTCTGAAAGTCGCATGTTTCTATGATATACACGTCTATCCATCAACCTGCCTGGGAGCAGCGAGGTGGAAGTTAGTTCTCAAAACGCCCAGCAGTAAGACATTTACTGCTGAATGAATAGAGTGTAGTTGCCTATTATCATTTAATAAAAAAAAAGAATAGTAGCAATGCCCTTTAAGGAAATTACTAATACTCCTATTTACTCCTCCGTTTAAGCCTGTAGCTTGTGTTAGAAGTGACGACACTATTGTCGACCCAAGGGATCTGGATCAAACACGCGACTTTTACAT
This sequence comes from Nymphalis io, assembly GCF_905147045.1. Classification (NCBI taxonomy): domain Eukaryota; kingdom Metazoa; phylum Arthropoda; class Insecta; order Lepidoptera; family Nymphalidae; genus Nymphalis; species Nymphalis io. Next base: position 3,650,841 of record NC_065902.1, on the reverse strand, counting down.
CACTAGGTGACACGTAAACTATTGCGCTTAAAGTTTAATATTCTTTTTCAAAATGAGTTTATATTACCGACAATAGGTGTATTTCGAGTGTCAGATAACACATTACACAAAACAGTTGAAAATTATCAGAGCGTTACTCAAAACGATAAACTGGACTATTTTCTAATATCACTTACATAACACGATCAATGTTGCAAGAAATTAAAAAACATCCGTTTACAGGCTTAAATCCGGGCAAGCATGTCTATTTTTTTTTATTTATTCTTTGTCCAGAAGTTCCATTCACACACTGTAACTATTACTCATGGTATCCAACAATCGTATGTCAGTGTCGGGTGCCAAGTCGGACCCTATAGCGCGCAAGCTGCGCCTGCGCCGCGGGCGCGCCGAGCCCGAGCAGCGCGACTCGGCGCTCATCCTGCGCGGCATGCAGGAGCAGGCCAACACGCAGCACGCCGCGCGCGACGGCGACCTGCCGCACAGCGAGCTCAAGTTTGTGCCGTGGCCTTGTTCGTGGCCTACTTTTTTTATATAATAGGAAGGCGGACGAGCATATGGGTCACCTGATGGTAAGTGGTCCCCAACGCCCATAGACATTGGCATTGTAAGAAATGTTAACCATCGCTTACATAACCAATGCGCCCCCAACCTTGGGAACTAAGATGTTATGTCTCTTATGCCTGTAATTACACTGGCTCACTCACCCTTCAAACCGGAACACAACAGTACCAAGAATTGCTGTTTTGCGGTAGAATATCTGATGAGTGGGTGGTACCTACCCAGACGAGCTTACACAAAGCTCTACCTAATATTTATAGTTATGCTCTGATATACTAGAAGGCATCAAATCCATATCACAGTCGAGTTCGAAGTCTCTTATTATATTTAGTAATTAATAATTATTTAGCAAATTGTCATTTTTGTAACTGAAATATAACTAAATCTAAAAAATAAGAGAAAATTTAAAGTACAACTTGCAACCGTTTGGCAAATTTGATACAAAATATGCGTGTTTATACTTATATATTTATAAAATATTATATGTTTGATGCATGACATTCTACTACGTGTACATATTTACATTACAATTGAGGAAGGATAATTATATATTAATAGATGTATGGATAACACACGCTCATTGTAATAAAATAATTCCACGTGACAGACCAAAACGCTGGGATGAAAGCTTAGAAAAACCACCGTTGGATTACTCCGAATTCTTCGACGAAGACACCGGACAGACGCCCGGGTTACAGATTTGGGAAATCGAGAACTTCATACCGGCTCCCGTCGACGAGGTGATTTGTTACTATAATAAAAATATTTCGAGAAATTTACGGAATAATATTTAATTTTACTAATTTTCCACTGAATTAGGTCGCACATGGAAAATTCTTCGAAGGCGATTGCTACATCATATTGAAAACGTCCATCGAGGAACAGGGGCAACTCTCGTGGGATATACATTTTTGGATCGGTTCCAAGGCAACTGTAAGTTAAACTCCCGATGGTACCATCGGTAACCACTACCAGACGGCTGTATCGGTGACGTCCGCAGCTAGACAAGGGCGCGTGCGCGGCCATGCACGCCGTGAACCTGCGCAACCTGCTGGGCGCCAAGCGCACGCAGCGCCACGAGCAGAACGACGAGTCGCCCGAGTTCCTGGCGCTGTTCCCCACGCCGCCCGTCTACATCAACGGCAGCCGCACTCCCTCGGGCTTCTTCACCGTGGACGACCCGGTGAGCCGCAGAACCTTAGGTTTACATATCACATACAGCATAATAAGCAAATACTTATTTATAAATATATGTTTATTTATAAGAAACAGTATTACTTACCTACTAACTTACCTACGTACTACGTAAGTTCCAATAACAACTCATTGGAAATGTCATTTTGTTCACGACTCCATCATGAATACCAAAGATTATTTTAGACCTCGACTCATGCAAATTCAAGGTCACTGGAATGTGCCACAGCTGGACAATGCCTCCTCTCTTGTTAGGAAAAAGGGTTCAGAGCTTATTTGTCAACGATTTTACAGGTTCTATCTGAAATATGGAGTCATAGTGCATTTAAATAAGTCTGTAATGGTTTCCGTTTGGCAGCACTACGTGACGCGCCTGTACCGCGTGCACGGCGCAGGCAGCTCCATACACCTGGAGCCCGTCGCCGTGCGCGCCACCTCGCTCGACCCGCGATACGTGTTCGTGCTGGACACCGGCCTCGTCATATACTTGTGGTGAGGGGACGTCTCCCAGGTGGCCAGTAAGTCGCCTCCCGTCCTATGTTTCGTTAAACATATTGTTATATACACCTTCAGGACCGGTAAAAAGGCGAAAAACACGTTGAAATCAAAGGCGCGGCTTTTCGCGGAGAAGATAAACAAGGAGGAGAGAAAAAACAAGGCGGAATTAATATCGGAGCTCCCTGGAAAAGAATCGAGAGGATTTTTGCAGATTCTGGAATATACGGATGAAGAACCTTTCGTGGCTGAGGTAACTTCTTCTTTCTTCTTCTTTCAGCAAGTTTTAAATACACCTATTTCTCTTGGCGTTCCTATTGTGTGGAATTAAACATACATTTAGTCTATTAATAGCATATCACAAAGGCTTCCTCTATTATACATATATTATGATATAACTGCCTCGTTGATCTAGTGGCTTGATGTAAGGCCGCAGACCTGGAGATTCAATTTACAGGTCGGACTAATAAAAAGTTATTGGGATTTTCTGTCTGAAAATTCTAAGTAGCAGCCCGGAGTCTGGAAGTTGGAAGTGTGTGCACTCCCGTGTCTCGGAAAGCACGTAAAGCCGTTGATCCTGCGCCTGAACTCTTTCCGGTCGTGTCGGATTTCCGTCCCATCAGATTATGAGAGTGAGGGAAGAGAGAGTGCACCTGTGTATGTGGACACACTTGTGCACTATAATATCTCCTGCGTAGTTGGCTAATCTCTCTTGAAATTCGCCGCCGTGGCCGAAATCGGTCTGGAGGACATTATTGTTATGATATATTATTTTTAAGCTATATACAGTCATTTTTATAATATATAAAATAAAAAAACAAAACACACATTACAAATTTATTGAAAAGACACAGCGTCTTAAAGATTGTCCTGTGGCATTGTACCCAAGACGCTGGCACTATTAATTTTAAAGATAATAATATGACTACATAATAATGGATCTAAGGAAATGTCGCCCCATGACAGCTATGTGGCTATGCTATGGATACACGTAACACTATGTGTCGCCCAGGAGCACGTGCCGGAGGAGTTCACGTGGTCGCCTCCGCGGCTGTACCGCGTCGAGCTCGGCATGGGCTACCTGGAGCTGCCGCAGGCAGGCGGAGTGCTGGAGCGGAACATCCTCGCCACGAGGAACGTCTACATACTGGACGCGCACCAGGACTTGTTCGTTTGGTAAGGATGCCGACGCACATAATACATGTTCTTATATTATACGCGTATGTATATATATATATATATATATATATATATATATATATATATATATATATATATATATATATATGATTGTCGATTGGATGAAGTTGAAAATTCCCCTTTAAATTAAAATAAGTGTGGAACTACACTTTCCCAACAGCTATCCTATACAAATTTTCCCCTTCCCTCCTTATTTATCGCCATAGGGATGAATTTTCAATAATCCTTTTTTAGTGTTCGTACGTTTATGCATATATATATGCATATGACATACAGTGTGTAGGCGAACAGATTCAGAGATGTCGCTGACGATGTTCGTTACAAAAATTACTCTTGTAAACAAATTCATGCTCTTAGATACATCGATTGTGCGATGTTTGTCACTATTTTACGAACCGTTACCACGCACTCATCAGGTATTCTACCGCCAAACAGCAATGCTTAGTATTTCTTTATTTTGGTTTGGTTTGGCCAGTGTATCTACAGGTACAAAATCATAACATCTTGGTAAACAAGGTTAGAGACCACTTACTGCCAGGCCCGTTTGCCCGTTCTATTTTATATAAAAAAACATATATACCGTGTCAGGTTCGGCAAGAAGTCGTCGCGGCTGGTGCGCGCGGCGGCGGTGAAGTTGGCGCAGGAGCTGTTCGGCATGGCGCCGCGCGAGCCGCACGCGCTCGTCACGCGCCTGCAGGAGGGCACCGAGACGCAGGTAACGCGCTCGTCACGCGCCTGCAGGAGGGCACCGAGACGCAGGTAACGCGCTCGTCACGCGCCTGCAGGAGGGCACCGAGACGCAGGTAACGCGCTCGTCACGCGCCTGCAGGAGGGCACCGAGACGCAGGTAACGCGCTCGTCACGCGCCTGCAGGAGGGCACCGAGACGCAGGTAACGCGCTCGTCACGCGCCTGCAGGAGGGCACCGAGACGCAGGTAACGCGCTCGTCACGCGCCTGCAGGAGGGCACCGAGACGCAGGTAACGCGCTCGTCACGCGCCTGCAGGAGGGCACCGAGACGCAGGTAACGCGCTCGTCACGCGCCTGCAGGAGGGCACCGAGACGCAGGTAACGCGCTCGTCACGCGCCTGCAGGAGGGCACCGAGACGCAGGTAACGCGCTCGTCACGCGCCTGCAGGAGGGCACCGAGACGCAGGTGCAGCCGGCCTTACTATGACACGTACAAAGCAACAGTGTTCGAGTCAATTAAGACAAATGGGACCTAACTTGTTATTTACAACCTCTGCTATTATTATATTATATAACTTTTTACCAGAGAGACCTCTAAACTAAACTGGAATTCGCAGTAGTGTTATAACTAACAATTGGTGTTGTATAGGTGTTCAAAACATACTTCCTGGGCTGGGAGGAGGTGATCGCAGTGGACTTCACTCGTACGGCGGAGTCTGTGGCGCGCACAGGCGCAGATCTCGCCTCCTGGGCCAAGCAGCAGGAGACCAAGTCGGTTTTTGTTGTTAACTTATTTCGGAGTAGTGATCTTTTTATAGCCCAATTTTTATACTCTTGTAAATTAGAAATCGTAAACATTATTAGAGTGCAGTAAAGGCATTTATTGAATCAAAAATTTAAAACAAAATTAGCTAAACCATAATTTTTTTCAAGTCGAATTTTATTGGTACATTTGAATCGTGTCATATGAGTTCAAGATACAAATTATAATAATTTAACGCTTAGCTTCAAGCAAGAAAGTCATTTCATCTAATAAAATATTTTAAACCAACTTCCTGCAAATTTCTTTCACAGGACGGATCTTTCAGCGCTGTTTACACCCCGGCAACCAGCAATGTCAGCGACGGAAGCCAAAACATTGGCAGACGAATGGAACGAGGATCTAGAAGCTATGGAAGCTTTCGTACTAGAGGGACGACATTTCGTTCGTCTGCCTGACCAGGAGCTGGGCATCTTCTACAGTTGCGATTGCTACGTGTTCCTATGTAGATATGTGGTTCCTGCTGAGGTTTGTGAAAAAAATCACATATGCTTGAAATATGAAGTATAAGTGAATGACGAACCTCTATGTTCCAGCCTTTCGGTTATTATAATGAGTGTACCCATATATGTAACAAAATGCACGTAAAAATTAAAAACAAAAATGATTACAGTTAAAAAAATCGACGCGAAATATTTATTAATAATACCAATGTAATGAATACTGCAACATAATTTTGTAGCTAAAAAGTCACGATAAAGTTAGAAGGAGTTAATGAGTTATTCTATATTTGATTTCGCAGGCGGAGGACGATAGCTCCGGTTCGGGTGCAGCGGAGGTGGAGGCGGAAGCAGAGGCGGAGGCAGAGAGCGCGTCGTGGGTGGTCTACTTCTGGCAGGGCCGGCGGGCGCCCAACATGGGCTGGCTGACCTTCACCTTCGGCCTGGAGCGCAAGTTTAAACAGCTGTGTCGTCGCCTGGACGTTGTGCGCACGCACCAGCAGCAGGAGAGCCTCAAATTCATGGCACACTTCCGGAGGCGGTTCATCATACGAGACGGGAAGAGGAATCAGAAACCGGTGAGACAGCTGTTTCAAGATTGTCTTAAAATATAAAAGTCAGTACGATTACGATATCACTCTTTCTTAATTAATTTTCTTTACGCTAGTTTGGTTAAGTGCAGTTTGGGACATTATTATTATTAGAATAAACTAAATTTCAAATGATATGCTAAAATTATAAAATATTACTGTGATGAAAAACGATTTAAATGAATCAATTCTATCAGCTTACATTAAAAAATGCTTAACAAAATAGATACTCCAATCTTGCGCTGCCTCGTCAGCGCACAGTAAAGGTACAGTCATTTTTTGTTAAGAAATTCTCGTTAATAGCCTGGAGTTAGGAAGTTGACAGCAACACGGGTAGTGTACGGCACACTGTCTAGTTGCCCCGATCTCTCGCCGGTACCAGTGACTAATGTTCCTGTGTGTGCAGACGGGCGAGCGGCCGCCGGTGGAGCTGTTCGAGCTACGCAGTAACGGCTCTGCGCTGTGCACGCGCCTCGTGCAGGTGAAGGCTGACGCCGCCAACCTCAACAGCGCCTTCTGGTAACTGACCTTGAACCAATTAAATTATACTAATCATTAAAGACTTTAAGACTTACATAATAAATAAAACCAAACATTACAAAATAATAATGATTTATATTGTATAAATACTTCAAATAAGATTTATCTATAAGTATATTAGATATACATGATATATGAACATAGAAATTGTCATAGAATTTTTAAAAGAAGAAACATGACAAAGTGCACAAAAAAGGTTGTTCCAAGTTCAATTTGAGACGATACTTGTGTTACTATTAGGTATAAAAAATTCATAAAGCATACAAACTGAAATTATAATTTAAAAAATATATTAAATTAATAATATTTTGTTATAGCTACATACTGAACGTGCCACTTGAAGGCTCCAAGGAGCAGTCTTCGGCAATCGTGTACGCGTGGATCGGTAGCAAAAGTGATGCGGACTCCGCGAGACTCATAGAACAAATCGCCGACGAGAAGTTCAACAACCCTTGGGTCAGCCTACAGGCAAGTGAAAATATTATGCGATATTACAGTAGCTCATTCATTCTAACAAAAGATTCATTTCTACATTATTTAGTAATGTTAGTAACATTTATATGTAGTATATTTCGTTATAAATTTGATTTAATTTTTAAAAGTTACCGCTTAGTTCTAAAATAGAAATAAAAAATACAGGCATATTATAAATAACGTAAATCCAAACATAAAAAATATAGAACTTTGTGAAAAAAAACGTTTTAATATTTACTTTTAATATATTTTACTACGTTTTAATATTTACTTTTAATTTAAATATATTTTACCAATTAGGTGTTAGCCGAAGGCAGTGAGCCTGACAACTTTTTCTGGGTTGCGCTTGGCGGACGGAAGCCGTACGACTCGGACGCCGACTATCTTAACTTCACACGTCTGTTCCGATGCTCCAATGAGAAGGGATATTTCACTGTATCCGAAAAATGTACAGATTTTTGCCAGGTAAGCCTAGGATTAGTTTTTTTACAATTTATTAAAAATAAGTTTGATCTTTTCTTATGACAAGAAAGTCGATAAGATATTTACCTGCTCCATTTTCTTATGGGATGGTTAGTAGATACGATGTTGTTTTTTAAAATTTGTACCAAATCATGCAGATCCTTATACTATATCATCAGCATCCTTATACTATATTTATCTATGTAGACGAGTGTCTACATAGAATGAGAGTTCATTGGAGACCAGCCAAATACGTAGGAGCTATAATAGCGCACTAGTGTGTGCGGAAACAAAAGTGCACTTTATTCCCTTCACTGTCATTATAAATTATATTATCTGTCCACAGTTAGTTATTAGATATATGGTCATAAATTGTATTAATTTTAAAAAATATAATTTTATGTTACAAAAAATAATTAAGTATAATAATATTGTTTGTTTTAAAAGGACGACTTAGCAGATGACGATATAATGATATTGGACAATGGTGAGCAAGTGTTTCTGTGGCTTGGAGCTCGGTGTTCCGAGGTTGAAATCAAGCTGGCATATAAATCTGCTCAGGTAAATAAATATTATTGTATGAATTTAATTAAAATTATTATGAACTTCTTATCATATAATACTGGTGATAGGGCTTTGTGTAAGCTCGTCTGGGTAGATACCACCCACTCAAATATTCTACTGCAAAACAGCAGTACTTAGTATTGTTGTGTTCCGGTTTGAAGGGTGAGTGAGCCAGTGTTATTACAGGCACAAGGGACATAACATCTTAGTTCCCAAGGTTGGTGGCGCATTGGCGATGTAAGCGGTGGTTAACATTTTTTGCAATGTCTATGGGCGTTGGTGACACTTACTATCAGGTGTCCCATATGCTCGTCTGCCTATCATTACTATATGTTCACCGTGGACTTATAATAGTCAGATGTTCAATGAAATTTTATTTGTAATTAAATTTCAGTTAAGAGTTTTATATATCCTTGTAAGAATTTAATACATCCTTGTAAGCTGTTATTATTGTTACCATATTAAATAGGTAAATAAAAAATATTATATATTCAAATTTATTCCATTTTCAAAGTTAAACCCAATTGTGTATCATTAGTTATTAGCATAAAGATAATTGTTCCTTTAATAATCCATCAACAGGTATACATCCAACACATGAAGACGATGCAGCCAGACAGAACGCGGAAACTGTTTCTCACACTGAAGGACAAGGAGTCGCGACGGTTCACTAAGTGCTTCCATGGTTGGGGAGAGCACAAGAGGCCTCCTGAATAACATGATCAATTCTTCTCGTTATTTATAAAAGTCCATATAAAAAAATATTTATCAAACAAATAAGAAAGAATTTCATTTACTGGTTCTGATTCTGCTGTATCTCTTAATTTACAGGCTTAATCATTTTTATATCTCTTTTTCGATTCAATTCGATTCGATTCAAGGGACAAAAAAAGGCCATCAAATAAAGCATTATGCTTTAAGGAAAATATAGTCATTTAAATTTGTTCAGTTGTCAATTGTATACAACAGAATCAAAACCATTGGGAAGTTCATTGATAAAAATATAGGTGAAATATATATAATTCAACGATATCTTCGTATTATCATATTGTAAAATTGTATGACAACTTTTAATTTTTACATTTAAATTATTGACATAAATTTTTTCTACTGTTATTTTGAAAGAATTTGAAAAATATTTCTAAATCGGTAAAAATAAGAAATAACAATATAGCTCATCCTTTGGTGTATCATAACCACAATGTAAACATATAAATCATATTTTATTTGCACTATTTACGCTTTTTTTAATCTTATCAGTTAAAATGTATTCCTCAATGCTAAAGACTACAGAACATAATTGCTTTTAATGTAATAATTACGGTATAATATCCATGCTCTTTGCTTCAATTTTATCATCATAATACAAGACAATTACTGTGGGTAGGGCCAATTGGTCTAGGGAGTTGTCACCTAGTAAATAGTTGTTCCAAAACTACACACCAATGCTTTACATTACTCGTAAGGAATGATGAATAATTTCACACAAGGAATTTAACGTCTCGGACACCACAACCATTGTTCTATCATAAGAAGGTCTTTATTTCAAAGGCAAGTGGAGTAAAGATAAACAAACCTTAGATTTACATTTTCAATGTGATTTGCTAATGTTTCTAATATATTATGAACTAAAAACAGTCCTTGATTTATATATAACTTAACTGCTTATATCTACTTTATATTACCTACAAAGTTTACAACTTTACAATTTTTTTCATGAATACCAAGACTATTTTGATTACATCCATCATTGGATGTAATCAAAAGAGTCGTATCAAAATAAAATCGTAGTTGTTAATTTACCTTTACTCCTCCGGCTATTGGAATCTATTACAGACCAGTTCCATTTTTTGGGAATAGTAATAAATATCTGGTTTGTATATATGTACTGCAGTGCCTACTCAACTACGACTCTATTGTTTGATGATTACTATTTATATAAATTAAAATACTTGACGGCAGTATTGCTTTTCTGAAATACAGTATAATATATCTTTAGACAAAATATGTATTCAGTATTGAATTAGTTAAAATATATACATTTTTATTCACAGGCAAGTATACATGTCTGAGCGTTTCTGAACATTGGAGATTTTATTTAAAAAGTCAATCCTTTTTAGGATAAGACCAAACTATTTACAGTTTAGTAAAACCTCTTTTATAATAGTAATATATCAATGTGAAACAACACAACAATATTAATAATGAAAATTTTATAAATGTTAAGTATTATTTATCACAAACTCATATTGAATAAGTCTTCCATGAGAGGATTTGAATAAGTGGGAATTAAAAAAATAAGACTGAACTTGCCATTTTCAGAAGACATTTATTCACATTTTCTTAATATTAAGCACAAGTGCAATGAGATTTTTGAATACAACTAAATTGAGAGTAACATTTGACTAGCTCAGCACAGACTGCATAATTTGTTACCCAGGATAAATTTATGAATATTGTAGTTTATGATAGAAATTCAAATTAATGTATATAGATTGCTTATTGTGTATAAATATTTGTACTTATATCTACAGTGTAAATATGTATGACTTAAAGTTTTGTAACAACTTAAATTATGTTTGAGTAACCACCTAATTAGTAAGTTCGATATTTTTAATAACTTAGCACAAAATCATTAAACACAATGTGGTTTTTGTAACACAATAAATTTGTATTTAACAAGCTTGTATTTTTATTCACATACCCGCACAAGATCTATTAGTTAAAAAATAAAATACTTTCACGTCACCTATCGTCAATCCATCTTGGTTTATATACTTAGTCGTCGTCGTCGTCGTCGTCAGAAGGAACAAACAATTCATTCTCTTCCAGAAAATTCGCAATACTTTTACTTATAGCAGCTCCGATCAATAATCCTGGTACGACAGCACAAACAATGCTCAAGAGTCCGAAAGGTGTTTTTTCTGGTTCTGGAAGTATGGCACCAGTTGGTGTGGTAGTTGCTGTTCTTCGTGGCAAAGCTTGTTCATGTTTTGAGATATTTTTAGATTGTACCACAAGTCGGGTTAATCTAGAAATAGCCATTTTTGAGCTACTTATGTAAAAATTGTAAAATTATTTTTAGCAGCTGAAACAAATATATAGTCACAACCGACAATCTAACAAATTTACGATGACATTGACAGATACTTTGCAATGAGTAAAAAGCTACCAATTATAAAGACAATATCATATTTTAAAGTTACAGGAACTTATGGCATAAACTTCTTTCAAATCACATTAATTTTCATTTCGAATATGAATAAAATTAAAAAAATTTAACGCATTTTCATATAGTTTTAGTAAAACTTTATTGTCAAAACATTTTACAAATACCGGTTTTTCTCGTCTGATAATGGGTAATGTTTACATATTATAAGTCTCTAAAGTATGTCGAATATGTCAATGGCTTTCGGATAATGACATCTAGCAAATATTAACATTTTTTAACAAAAACTAGTAATAAGAGATAGGTATTGGTTGCTTGGTACATTTTATTATTTACACAATGAACGTAACGCTTACCAGCTTGGAAGCTTTGATTTGTAAGTATAGCCATATATAATGTGGTCATTTTATATTTTAGCATCGAGGCTATGTATATTATATATTTTATCTCTCTTTAGTAAAAGCAACTCATGAAACTTTGCCGCAACCTGATGCCGCGGCCTTGGAAGCTTTCTGTGTAGTGATGCAGGATTCTGCGGAGGGTCCCCAGTTAGCAGCTCAGGCACTAGCGGCTCGTATTCACTCATTAAATGCTCGGGAAGCTCTTTTAGCACTTACAATGCTCGACAGATGCATGCGTCGCTGTGATTCTAATTTTCACGCTGAAGTTGGAAAATTTAGATTCTTAAATGAGATGATAAAGCTGGTATCTCCCAAATATTTCGCAGATAGAACAGCGCCAGATGTTCGAACAAGGGTAGGTGGATTGTGCTATAACTATAGATGCTATAACTATATATACATTCAAATGATATTTTGTTACCTAAACCAAAACATTCACTTAGGTTCTGCAACTGCTTCATGCCTGGTCCATAGAATATCCAAAAGAAACCAAATTTAAAGTTGCTTTTGATATGCTCAAAAATCAAGGTGTAATAAAAGAGACTCCTCCACCTTTGCCCCCCGAGGACAATACTGTGACGTCTAAGCCACGAACTAAGAGTGCTATATTTGAAGATGAAGAAAAATCAAAGCTCTTGCAAAAGCTGCTTCAGAGTAAAAAACCAGAAGATCTGCAACATGCAAATAGATTAATTAAAACAATGGTCCGAGAAGTAAGTTTATTACTTTCTTTATAAAATAATTCTGTGTAAAATATATTTCTACTCTGATTAAGGATTCATAACATGTTTTTTCTCTTAAGGTATAATATATAAGGATGCATATCAATTACAAAATACCATTACCTACATCTAGTCAGTTTATCAATAATTGTTAATGCAGCTGGTTAGCTATATTAACAAGCCCTCACTTTTTCCTTATATTTATCAAGTAGTACTAAACATGCTATAAAACCATCCCAAGAATTAAATATCAATAACTTAGCTTAAATATATATTTTTTTACATTAATTATAAGAATGTTCAATAACTTATTTGATATTAAAAGAAACATATGTATGCTGGACAAAATCTATAAAAATAATTGTGTAAAGTAAATTGGGTAGCAGTTATATGCAAATTGATAATGCAGTCTTAAGAATTATGGGCACATGATTATTCCAATATTGAGTTATATAATCAAAATCAGGAAAAAAGTTGCATCTGCTAGTTTTTTTACTTCTGCTTATAAATTATAAATTTAACATACACAGTCTAAAAGGACAGGTAGTTTACTACGTTTAAAAAATGAAATATAACTTATAGGGTTATTATAGGTATATTTATATTATTAAATAAAGGTGGAAATGAAAGAATATTGTTTAATAATAGTATTTTTTATTAACATAACAATATATTGTAGGTGAAATTTTTATTTAACATATTTAATAAATTATGCTATAAAATATAATAGGTAGGTTGAACAGACATAACAATCTTTTCAAAAGTATGGTAATATTCAAAGAAAAAGACCCAAATAACCCATTTGTTTTATAACCCATTTGTATTATATAGGCGTATAATAGGTAGGCGTTCGAGCATATGGGTCAAATGATGGTAAGTGGTCACCAATGTCCATAGACATTGGCATTATAAGAATGTTAGCTACCGCTTACATCGCCACAACACAACGATACCAATACCAGACGAGCTTGCACAAAGCTCAGTAACAGTAACAGTAACAGCCTGTTAATGTCCCACTGCTGGGCTAAGGCCTCCTCTCCCTTTCGAGGAGAAGGTTTGGAGCTTATTCCACCACGCTGCTCCAATGCGGGTTGGTAGAATACACATGTGGCAGAATTTCAATGAAATTAGACACATGCAGGTTTCCTCACGATGTTTTCCTTCACCGTTAAGCACGAGATGAATTATAAACACAAATTAAACACATAATAATTCAGTGGTGCTTGCCCGGGTTTGAACCCACGATTATCGGTTAAGATTCACGCGTTCTTACCACTAGGCCATCTCGGCACAAAGCTCTAACACCAGTAAATAAAGCCCTACCACCAGTAGGACTAATTAACTCTTCAAGTAATAATTTCACTTTTCACCGAAATTCAAAAATTCGCTTCTATATTATTTCTACAATGTATAAAATAAGTCTTGAATAATAATTATGAGTTGGTTGCCAAGCTAAATGAAATAAATAAGTATTCATTACACTCCTTTAGCCTTATGAGTTCTTTGACTATAATTAATTTGTTATGATGTAAGTAAAAATGTGAATGATTTCATATTTCGAACTCGTTAAAGTATCAATTGATTTGATTACAGGAAGAACGTCGCTCCGAAGCCAACAGTCGCCGAGCCCAAGAAGTAAGTGCAGCATTGGACAGTGCAGGTCTACTAAGAGATATGTTGGAACATGCAGAGGACGCATCTTCTGATGAGGAACAACTAATTCATGAGCTATATGCTAGTTGTGCAAGACTCCGTCCAGTGCTGCAACACTTGGCCTCCTCTGACACACTCACTGAAAGTCTAAGTAAACATTTTTATGAGTCTATCTCTGATTTATTATTCAACATCTTTTATATATTATTTTATATGCCACCTTGTCAAATGCAAAGTTGTTAGTCCAAGTACACCTCCCTTTAATCTTAATGATTGAACATCAGAAGTAGCTTTGTTTAGGCGGGACCAACAACTTCACTCTACGAAAAATTTCGATAGTGATAGATAAAAAAGTATATATGATGAGTAGATAGGTACAAACCATCTTATCGCTTATTCTACTGCACCTACAGTATTCTTTTGTTCTGGTTAGAAGTGAGTGAGCCACAAAGAGACATAATATCTTAGCTCACAAGATCGATGGTGCATTGGATGGATGGTTTATATTTCTTCCAGCACCAATGCATATAGGCAGGGGTGACCACTTGCCATCAGGTGGCTTATTTGCCAGTCTGCTTTCCCATTTTAAATATAAAAAAAACACAAATTGACTCAAACATGCAATATAATCGTCTATATTAGTAAAAACTTAAGTACTTTATTTTTTTAATTACAGGTGACATACTACATGCTAATGATGTACTAGATGAAGTTTTTAATAAATATAACAAATTTGTTAGTGAAATGAAGACTAAATCTAAAGAATCTAAGACGGAAGTACAAACTACAAACAGTGATAGCTTATTAGATTTTGCTGGAGCTAACAGTATCAGAAACGAGAATGACAAACCAAAGAATTCCAACAATACTGTGATTGATGAGTTAGGAGATATTTTTGCTAATGAAAATGCCACCAAAAATATAGCGGAACCTTTGAAACCAGTTAATTTAATGTCCACTGGTAAGCCTGGTGTATCAAATACAAATTATATATAAATTATAATTTTTATATCATTTTCACATGTTATTACGTTTCAGAGGAGGCAGATTTATTAGGAGAAAAAAATAAAAAAATCGAAGGTTGGCAAGAACTGGACTCGCTTGGTGAGCAATTATTGAAACAATCGTTACCAGAAAATTTGAAACGCCTGGACAACTTTAGTAGGTAGGTTAAATCCTCGCCTCATATTTGGAAGCGAAATATTTACAACACCAATTTTAATATTATATATTGTAAATAGTAATCAAAGCAGCTATTTTTGATGTTGTCCATAATTATAAATGTCCATTTAATATCTGATTTAATTGCACATAAATTATTATACTAAAATATAGTGTTAAACATATTTCCGAATCAATTAAAGAAAAAGTATTGGTTTACTTTACTACATACTAAAATTTAGAAGTGAACTGATTTGTGTATAAATTAATAAAATGCATAGGTAACTTTCATAGTTATTTCATATTTTCTAGCAAACATACAAAAAAAATTCCAATGAATGCCCTGGAAAAAACATCACCAAAACATGAAGTACAAATAGCAAATAACAATACGTTATTAGATTTGGATTTCTTTACAAAAAAAAACGAAGAGCAAAATAAATTGTCATTGGCGCAGTCTTCGAAGTTAATTACCCCCAACGATGACGTCATGGTCGACATCAGTTCCGATGATAAAACAACATCTCCGAATATTGTAAACGAGAATTTGACACTGAAATCTGATAGCTCTCCAGACAATATATTGGACTTAAGATTACCTGCAGAAAGTGATACGAAAATCATCACAACGCCCGTAGAAAGTAAGGAAAATCTAACAACTGATCAGAACGTTGCAATGACCAGAGCTAACAATGTCAAACCTCTGACTGATATTAATTTGACTCTACAAAGTGTTCATCCAAGTAAAATTCCTCCGTTGAAGGTCTTCGAGGAGGATGACGGATTGACAGTGGTGCTACATTTCTGTAAAGATAAGCCGCGGCCAGACGTGAGCGTGATCGTAGTTTCAACTACAAGTAAAAATACATCGCCGATAGAGGATTATAAGTTTCAAGCGGTTGTTCCGAAGGTAAATTATGTTAAATATTGAGCTTTTTTATAATTTTACTGTTAAATCGTTCACAATGCTGCACTTCAAAGTGTCTTGTGCCTGCTCATTCCTGTGGATATAGTTATAACAAAATCGTTACAATACATCATCAGCACAGGTTACACAGAAGGTTAAAGGTGGTAATATTAAACATTGCCGATATGTTTATGAATATACAAAAAATTACAATTCTGCCGGCAGGGCTGCAAGGTGCGCCTGCTGTCGCCGTCGCACACGTCGCTGCCGGCCTACAACCCGTTCCTGCCGCCGCCCGCGCTCACCCAGCTGCTGCTGCTGGCCGCGCCCGCCGCCCCCCCTCCGCTGCGCTTCGTGCTGTCCTACTCGCTCGCCGGCGACGCCTGCTCGGAGATGGGCGAGGCCGTGCTACCGGTGTTGGACAACGCCTGCTCCAACTGAGCGTCGGCTGCTCCTGCTGAGGGACGTCTGGCGTCTGGCGACTGTAGGCGTCGTATGCACGGACGTCGACTGCGTTAACTGAGCAACGTCTATGTTCGCTCTTTGCGTTCACCGGACGTCGTCTCCGTTTCCCGATACGATTCTACGATTCGTGCGTACAATAAGTACAGTCTATACATCGCGCGTGTGCTGAGCGTCACAGACAGTTCTTTACGTATAACCGCTTGCATTTATACCGATTATTCTAGTCTACGAATTAAGTCTCGACATTCCGATATTTCTTATTATTTTAATTTATTAAAAAAAAAATTGATCTGAATTATTTTAAAACAGTATTAAGACATTTTGGACATAGGATTGTCACGTTTTATAGAGATATCACAAAAAATGCATTTATTTTGTATAATTTTTTTATTAAGTATAAATTTGTTTATATTTCGGTCGATGTGCAATACACGATACTTAATAGAATTGTATGACTTACGTTATTTATATTAATGCAAGAATAAATGGTATTCGCTTCATTTCATGTTTCATTTAAATTGCTTATATACTATTTTAATATAAAAAAACATTTTTAAGGAAAAATGTAAAGAAAATCAGAAAATTAATCAGCAGTAGGTATTTATTCATTTAAAAATATATTTACAAGTATGCTACATCATTTACACAGTAAATGCATTGAACACAAGTCCTTTCAGAATTATTTACAACAGAAACGAATATGGCAAAGTCAGTCGTCGATCTAGTGTGCAGATTCAATTATAAATCTTCGTTATCTAAATGTTTTCTTTTTATAGATAGCTTATAGATACATATTTTCTTATAATACAAGTTTTTTTTTTTATATTCCAAAATAATGTGTGTTACACTCGGAAGAATACGAGATGGAACCAAACGGTTCTTTTTTCAATCATGTCGCATATTTAATTTTTGCTGTTTCACTTAAGTGACGCAGTCTAAACAACAAGTGTCAAGTGTTTTTTTTTCGGTCACGGTTCACTAATGAATTCAAGTGTCAATAATTTTGTTTTTAATTAATTAGTGAACCGATCCAATAAAGTTAGATATTGGCAATGTCAATTTTTAATTACTAAATAATCACTTGAGCAGTGAGAACTTTAAAACGAACAAAACAAAGAAGTCATGCGACATTGTGCTGTACTAAAGTTAACGAGTAATTTTAAATCTCTGATATTCTGATAGAGTAAATATATCGCAATGTAATTCTGTGTTTCGTGACTTACTGACAAATAATAATCGGACCGGACTAATAGGTACATTGTAAAGTACAATAAAGAAAATTGTACAAAATTAAAAAAAATTTATTATAAACAGGCGCCATATGCATGACTCGCCGGGAGCGCCTAGGCGGTTAAAGCCGGTCCTACACTTGAGTGAACAGAATGAATGTACTTGACGTGTAATACAAGCCTCAACGTAAATTACTTATATATATTTTATCATTAACAAAACTATTACCCTTATGTTAAATAACGCACCTCGGGAACACACTTCGATTACACTTATGTAGATTTATACATGAATCTTACACAGCCTGGTCTCTGAAAGCGAGCGCGGTTATTGGCTTCTGGTGTCCGCAGTACTCGCGCTCCAGCGTGCCCTTCTCCAGGTCCCACAGGCGGGCGTAGCTGTCTGATGATCCTGCACGCAATGAAACATTATTAAATAATTCTCATTTTACTCGTTTAATTATTACAAATTAACATGAAGTTTCCAATATATAAGTCGTTTGATTATACGTATATAAATATATATATATATATATATATACAAAATTTACCAACTCATATTAATTCGTGTGCAGATATTACAAATAATATATGAAGGTTGACGTAGGTTACCGGTAAAGAGGTATCTCGAGTCGAGTGTGAAGGCGGCGTCCCACACCCAGCGCTGGGTTTCGTGTCGCAACTCACGCATCAGCGACCAGTCACTCGTGCGCCACACTCGCGCAGAACAGTCGCCTGACGTCGTCACCAGCATCCTGACATACGGACATTCCAATTATAGTTTGGAAGCGACGTGATACGAATACGCTGGTGTGTGGTGTGTGACGTCATAGCGGGATGTATGCTTAGGTCGACTGCGGCACAATATAATCGTAGCTCCTGTTCCGGTGTTTCGCTTCTTTCATAATGCTGTTGCTCGACTATGAGCCGATCTCAATGGCAGAAGGAGTAAAGATAAATAAACACCTTGATTTGACATGACGTCGCCGATGGTCGAAATATAAATATTATGTAAACCTAAGGTTTGTTTATCATTACTCCTCGTCCCACTGAAAATACTGTGAATACTTATGCTTGCAATTTATTTCATAACTTTTTAAAACCTTAATCATATCAATTGGGATCGTTAAAGAATATTTAAGTTCCCGTCTCATAGGGTTTTAAACTTGTTTAGTATGCTAGTATCTTAATATGCTTTGCCTGCGATATTGAATATACTTACGTGGAATCATAGCTGAATTTACAGCGTAGCGCGTACTTCTTGTGGGCTTGCAGGTGTTTGCGGGGCACGGGCCGCGGGGGGGACCCGCCGAGCGACCACACGTAGCAGTTCCCTTTGTTGTTGACCGCAGCCATCATCTTCCCCTCGGGGTCGATGGCTATATCCTGGATGCTGGTTTCCGCTTCCGGGATCTATATTGAAGCAAATAAAATATATTTTATTCAAGTAAGCTCATACAAGCAATAGTGTATCACCATTTTACAAGATTAAATTAAATGTAAATTCATCGCCATTTCGGAATGTGAATTCTACCAACAAGAACCGCCAAGAAACTCAGTACTTACTTACTCTTTTTACGAATTAAAGTACAAAGGTATATTAATTAATTAGAACTAAATTATTGTACAATAATATGTATAATTTATATGTTGTGCAATAAAAACAAATAAATATAAATAAACGAATACTAACGTTTATACGAAATGAATTAAAAACACAAGTAAAGCACATGATAAGTCTCACATGATGATAATAATAACATCTTCTAACCACAGAGCCATCACGGTTCTTTTCTTTCAAAATTTCTAATACATTTTCATCAACTTTTATTATAAATAGAATGGATATATGACTCATCTAATATTAAGCTGTATGTATATTTTCGACTATTATTTACCGCCTTCACAAATTTCCGCTTAGCCTAAAGTTTGACTGGTAGAGAATGCCTTCAGGCATTAAGTCCGCCTTTTGTCATACTACTCAATGTGGTGGGCAAAAAGTTTTTAAATAAATTAAAAAAAAAAAGCTATTAGAAAGTACAACAAGTACTTGTCGTTTACGTTAATTTTTTTACATATAAAAAAATACATATTAATTACTAGCTGCTCATTGTGATCAGTCTTCAAGTCCCAAATATGGATGATTCCACTCTGCCCTCCAACCATGATCTGCGACTGGTCCGGATGGAGTACAACCGCATTCACAGGCGCCGGCACTTGAAATATCCTCTGGCACTGGAATGGATGACCGATTCTGAAATATCAGGATCTTGAATCAAATACGACAGAATAATTAACTTGTCACAAAAACCTGTACGGAACTAACCCAGCTCAACCTACGTAAATGTTTGACGCAAGCGGTAATGGAAATGTTAGGTAGTATTTTAGTATTGTAATGAGATGATGATTAAAAAGGGAGTAAATCGTGAGGACTAACTTAGTGGCAGAAGTACCTTATATCCCATATCCTTGCCGTGCAATCTTCTCCGCCTGTGTACATCCATTGACCGTTTTCCTAAAATCATATTATAATTGTTCCATTAAAGCTTGCATTACGGTCACAACATGCTTTGATTAATTACATTATTGTCATGTCATTTAAGACGACGACTAATTCTTTGTGGGACTCAATCTTCTTCGAGGAGTTTATGACCTGCATTCTCAACAGACAATGTCATGCTTAACACTTTATTGGAAAGAATCGAGAAAAGAATGATCCAGCTACTTTTAAAAGCGACAAGAGACTTCACAGACAGTTTAAATCGCCATAGTGGTGGCTCTTGTTGCTAATAAGCCAACAAGTGAACTAAATTTGTTAACGCTCCAGCTGCACCAGCAACTGATTGCCGGCCCTTCATTACCCTTGTCCAGAGCAATGAGGAATGAGAGACGGGCGGCGAGGAGACAATAAGTGGAGCAACTCCATGTTTACTCTTGTGGGAAAAGAATGGGAACAGCACTTCACCTCAGCCCCAGCCACCTTTACTGAAGGTTCTGCTTCGACCAACAGAAATCAGTTTGTATTTTTATTTTATTTATTTATTTGTGTGTGTTTCAGCCTGGAAGCTGGCAAGGCTTTTAATAAAAAATATGGAAGCAATCTAGACCATTTGTCATTTCAAAAATCATTAAGACATAATTTCCTCACAAATACACTTTTAAATAAAATATATATGTTGCATATATTGACATATGGGAGTAAAATTAACAAGTAGTTGTTTGTTATTTTTATTAAAAATTTAACGAAAACATAATTATGATTAGAAAATATCAACTTCTTTTTAAGTAATTAATTGTTTTTTGACTTAGTTATTTAGTTTATTTTTTTATATCAAATTAGAATTAATTAATTACATTATATTAGTGAGTCCTTTAGTCGCTGTCACTATCTTAATAAATTAGAGAATATTTACCAACCCTTAACTAATTGCAATATGAAAAACTATTGTCCTTGACAAATCAAAACAAATAAAAATACTTATGTTATACCTGAAACCCAACCCTTGAAACATTCTTCACAACACCCTCATAATTCAACACTGGGTCGGGATTAGCACTGGCCAGGTCATACATACGAATGTGTTGATAACCACAAGCAGCTACCATTTGTCCATTCGGACTTATTTCTAAATCATTGACTTGCTGAAACAACATGAAGTAAATTAATAATGGTTATAATAAAAATATGATGTATATATATAAAACAAAAAAATAAATATATTTTTAATTTTCAAGAAATATAATACCATGTTAAAAATGTTCAAGATGTTATGTTCTTATGCCTGTAGCTTGTACAACCAGAACGCCTAGATAATAAGTATTGATATTTGGCAGTAGTATATGAGTGGGTGGTGCCTATACCCAGACGACATTGCTCAAAAGCCTAACCAATGAACCATATTTGAAGTTCATGGAGAAAAAACTGATATAGAAATACAGCATATCAACAGATACGAGGTAGGAAACAATTGTTACGATAGTTTACCGAGTCAGGATGCTGCATCGTTCTTAAACAGACGCCACTGTGAGCCTGCCAAAGTTTAATGGTATGATCATATCCCCCTGTCACAAGTGCTACTTGGGAACCTGCACCGGCACTCGCACCTTCGCCCGACATTTTCTTCACGCAAATCTTTTTTACATTAAAAAAAATTTGAAATTCGTAACGCAATAATTTATAATAATTTTTATTGCAATTGTAGCAAAGTTTCTATTTTAGCCATATTTAGACTGACTTTATTGGTTTAAATAATGTTTATATTTATTGTTTATTCAAGTAACATAACCTTACTTTCGAATACTTGACTTTGACACTTGCCAAGGAAATTAGGGAGTAGAAATTAATAACAATGAAGGGTAGGGACCGTTTGCCAGTAACAGTAACGATTTATAACAATGTTTACGGTAATTTATAAGAATAAAATACTAAAACAGCAATAGTAAATATTAATTATCGAAACAATTCTAATAATCACTAAAGTTATTATTTTTGTTTAGTTGTATTCTTCGAATTCAATCCAAAATGAATTCGATTGATATAGATTATGAACTTGTGCCCTATGCACAAGTTTATTTTATATCATATTTAAATGTTGCATGGCTAATATAAAAGCCTATGTTATACAACTAGAAAGAGACTATGGAAATTGTTGTAAATGTTTTTAACCGAGCGCTACCATAACAACTATATTTGATACACAAAAAGTTTAGGTGTTTCTTGAATGTATACAGAAAAGTTTATGATAGCATAGTACATATTATCTATCTTTCACTATATTTTTTTTTAATTAAGTAACTTAATTAATTACTTAACTTAATTTTTAATTAAGTATGAGGTGACTGATTCAATTTATTAATTGTTAAACGGAACAATTCCGTTTATATATTTTAGTAAGGATGATTATTAATTCGTATCAAAAAATATATAATAAAAATACATAACGTCTATATTCTAGATGTTTTTATGAATACTTTCGAAGATAGAAGAAAAAAGGCGTGGTAAAAATTAAATTAATTAAATTATTTTATTTAAAAATATATCAATCTTAAAAATTCCTTTAAAGTTTCACTAATTTGACACTAATAACATGGGTAATCTATTAAACGTGTTCTTGATTATATAATAGTGGAATACGTAACAAATTATTAACCAGGACGGCATTATGTGATATTTTGTTCGTTAAGGCGAATGACAATCGATAAATATAGAAAAATAATGGCAACATTATCCTTATATATTTATACAATTCATTTGACATTGACAACATGGAGGACTAAAGTCTAAATGACTGCACAATGTGCGATATCTATTTTTAATTATAGGTTTTATCGCATTGCGAATTCTGCAATAAGCTTGGCTTAACGATTCAGTTATTTCGTATTAATTATATTGTCTTTAACATAAGTCTAATGACGCTACTAATTAATAAATATTAATTTGTTACGTCATGAATGCATAGGGTCATGTTGTATTAATAGTTATGAAACGTGTCTAGATAACTAATCGAAATTGTATGAAATTACTTATAATTTTAGAATAGAAGTTAATTGGACAAGATGAGGATTTTCGTAAAATGTAATGATAGAAAAGATAGGTATAGAAGAATGAAAAGACAAATTGAAAAATAGAATCTTATATGAAATTACTTTATTGAACATGTAAAATCCGTATTGACATGAGGAATGCTAATTCTCATTTACAAAATAACACAAATGTAAAATTTCAGAGACTAATCACATTGAAAACCTACCTATAACTAACTAAAAATACAACATACACATCAATTTCCTAAATTTAAATTGCTCAGTGCGGGCTAAGTCCCGAACTGTCCATTCTTAGCTTAGAGTTTGGTACCATTATAAGCATTGAAATTTACAATGAGAGGTAGGTTTAATTAACAATAAGCCGACACATCATTCATGAAATTGTCTCTAATTTTACATGTTGACATAGTTCAACCAAAACTCATGTCTGTAAGGCAAATAAAAATTAGCGTAAATTATACTTATGGCATATCGAAGCACAGCTTTACGGCAAAAAGTTTGTTGTAGACATACAGTTTTGATAAAACCACTTGAGGTACATTACAAAGGTGAGCATCCAGTAGTCACAGCGAACTTAACGAGGGAGGGCTAACTGTACAATTCCCCAGTGTATACATGCTAACACTTAAACATTATTTTTTTTTTTAAAAGGCTTAGAAACCTAGAGACCTTAGCCTGTGGTGAAACTTTCCAAACTCTGCACTCTTAAAACCTATTAACTAATCAATACTACAGTAAGGTAAATAGGTAGTAAACAACACCTGTCCAATAATCAACAATTTCATTATGTCGATCCAAATTTTATAAATACATTAAAGTGCGTCATTAATTATTCTTTGAATTAAAAATTATCTCTAATACTTGTATAAAAAATTAAGACAATGCAATACAGACTTTGGAAAGTCAGTCCCATTTTACTTTGTAATAAATTAAGTCCAAGTAAATTATTCAATATGAACAGAAATGCCTATAGGTTGGGAGATCATTCGCTTTCTTCTTCCTCCTCTTCAGCACCTTCCTCATCATCTGATTCGTCCTTCTTCTTCTTTGTCTTCTATAACAAAAATGAGAGAATAAGTTTTGCACACTAAATAACATATTTTAATATGTTTTTGTTTAGAATGTTATTGTTCATAATAAATAAAGAACACTTAGACATAGGTTTAAGTGATAAATATTTAAATTGTGATGAAGAAAAAATATTAATAATTAAATGTATATCTTACAGCAGGTGCTGCTGCTTTCTTGCCCTTCTTTCCTCTCTTCTGTGCCTTTTTTCCACCACCTTCACCACCACCTCCATTAGCATTATATGACTCAAGGTCTTTTGTGTATTGCTCCTTTGCCTTGGCAGCCTTTTCCTCCCAGACCTATGAAAACAAAAGCAGAAATATTAAAAAATCTTAAGTCTACGAAATAATAAATGATACATAATATTAAATATTATATTAAAGCTACTTACACTCTTGTCTTTCATTGACCTCCATATTTCACCTCCTTTTTTAGCTATTTCGGTGACTTTAAGACCCGGATTGTCGGCTTTTATTTGTTCTCTTGCGCTATTTAGCCAAAGCATATATGCTGACATAGGACGCTTCGGCTTGTCCGACATTTTAACTTTTTTCCTGAAAATAATAATGCCTTATTAAAAGGAAATAATCAAGAAACGATTAGGAATAAAACGGTAAATAGGTTATAAGACTCAAGCACGGGCTATCTTTCGAGCTAACGTGCTTCCACGCGACTATGAAGCGTTCTTAAGAGACATTTTGGCGGGAAACCTATTTACGGCTTAATGTATTAAAAATATTAAACACCATTAAATATTTAATGAAAATCTAATTAAAACGAGCAAATTCTATTACATTTGATGTATTAAATCGATGAAATTAGTTATCGCCCCTTACAACGAGTTCACTGGCCTATACAGAGTCGAACGAGCCATTTTGTTTTCTCATATTGTGTTGAAAATACGCATTATCTCTAGATGACATAATTACTAAATAATACTAAAACTATTTAACTTCGATTTGTAGAAGAACTGTTTCAGTCGTTTAATGGAAAAGATCCGAGAAATTAATTATTTAAAATAGGGCGTCCTTTCTTATACCCACGCGTACTAAGGAAAGTACGACGAAGCCTATAGCCATGTTTGACACGGAATTCCAACGTGGATTATAACATAATTTACTAAAACGCACGCTGATAATCACAATTAAGCATACTAAAATACGTAAGAATCATTAGAAAATTAATTTGACTTACCTGATGGCAAAAATTTTGAAATAATTTTTGAACTGGTACACAACCAAACTGCAGACGTAGAGAACCAGAAGAAAATGTATGGAGCTCGAAGTAATGTTCCCAGTGCAAGCTAGCTTGGGTTAGTCTCGCGTCGCTACTGAAGCGCCATCTATCTCGTTCGCTATTGGTTAACAAAATCAATAGAGCCAACTTTCAATAACAAGGCGAGCATCTTGTACTACGTATATCCGTGACTCTCTGAATTAATTTGTTATGATAAATTAGACTCTATGTTATAGTAGCATAGTACAGTTTTCATTGCAAATGGCAATTCCTTACATTATTATCAATTAATGTTTTCGCCTTAAATTAAAGGAAATAACTTAAAATTGTACCAAATAACATATACGTGATATGGTTAATATATATAAGAATATTTTCTAATCCTCGTTTTGGGCAATTCATTTAATAAGTATGTCAAAATGTGGTCCAATCCTCTTTTAGGTTTCCCTTGCAAGACTCTAACAAAATACCTCGCGCCGGATTTTAAATGCCGCCAACGTTTATTTCGAAAAAGTAAAAAGCGCGGCAAACGTGAGCAAGAAAGGGACGCCAATAAAACATAACGTTTGAGAACGCGTTTGTTTACGATTTGATATTTTGAAGGAACTTGAGAAATAGTTTTTATTTCTTGACATATAAGAGCGTAGCACTTAAGATGTTAGTAATAAAATACATTCTAGATCTTCGGTTATCAGTGGACTATTGGTATACGTATATATTACTTAGAAATTAATATATTCTAATAGTATTTTCGTCTACCGTCTTACAAATATTGTAAACTTCATACATATTAACAGTATTGGGGTGTATTAACCTATCAATGTTATACTTATTCGATATGCCGATGATTTTGTTAAACATACACGATGTTTGTTATTTGGAGAGTACATAGATAAGTACCTTTTAAATAAAGTGTAGTTCTTATGTATTTCACATAATATTATAGAAGACTTAATAATTTTCAAGTTATTTTCGTAATAACAATATTAATTATAATATTTTGGTGTAACTGCTATTAACTGAATAATACATTCGCTTGGGACTTAATAGCCATTGTACTAAAATGGTTGTAAGCACAGAAAACTTTTACTCAGAGAGGTATAATTTTTTGTTTTAGAAATAATTATAGCGCTTAAATATCTTGCTTCAATGTAACTAACCAAAGTAAAAATAAATGATGTTTTTATTTAGTACTTTAGAGTAAAAAGAGTTTTAATATTTTTTTCAATTTAAGACCCAGGTATAAAACTTTTCGACTTCTGTTTTTGTCGAGATCGTCGACATTCTACGGTCTATTACAAGATTATCTTTAAATCTCCAACAAAACAAAAACGCAATTCTCTGCTGAATCGTTAGCGTTTTGTGGAAGGATACGTTTATACATTATAGATTATAATGTTTGTCTTTTTATTATCAAATGTTCTAAATCATTATGATACTTCACGTTTTCTTTTAGCAGTAAGATTTGTTTTTAAGAAGGAATTAAATTTTCAATAATAGAAAACAAAACAACAAAATTTATAAAATATTCTATTAAAATAACAGCATTTTAAAAGGTTTAATTAGGGGTATTTCACATCTAGGAAGTCGTCAAAGCTTCCCACCATAAAAGAAAAAGAATATAAAGATATATAACAAACTGCATCACATTTTAAATGCACCTCATTATAATAATAATAGGCACTATTATTGTACTATTGTAAGTTTTTTTATTGCGAGCCCTTTAGAAAGGGAGAGCGTATGGCGAGTTTCGCGCGTTCTTGGTTATTAGAAAAAAGAAATAATACCCAGGGCAAATTCAATTTACGAATTGTGGGTTCTGTCTAATAATAAAATTGAACAATAAAAAAGTTTTGGTAGCAATTTTTTTGACAAATTATTATTATACCAAACGCCTAATCTCATTCCAGATCGTATCGGAAATCAGAATGCAGTCCTGTTTATTTTCCTGTGACTTTTATGGAATAGAGAGCGTGTGTTTATATTTGTACACGCACTTGTGTTATATTATTTATTCATTGTTATAAATAACTCCTTGCTCGTGTAGTTTTCTAGTAGAGCAACATTCATTGTATTGTATATAACTATGATATGTCGAAAGCGTTTCTAATTTATTTTGCCTAGTTTCGATTGAATATTTGTTGACCATGTTAATTATTTCGGAAACATAATAAGCTTATATAGTAGTATGGTAGTTAGAGCACTTCATTATATATCAAACATAAAAAAATACTTATGAAATATATGAATAAAATTATTATAAATAAAATCTAAATTTCCATAAATTTCAATTCCTTTTATAATTAAATGGTTTGGTGTTGGACACCGGATATAATGGTGCGGTACCATAAGCTGCATCGCGCACATCTGTAGAACAGTATTATACTACTCATAGAATGAGCGCTGTGTAAATCTCCGATAGTAAGTACATTGTCTACAATTCATTGTTTACTGCCTTAACTTTATATGTACCTTTTATTTTTTGCAAATTTTTTTTACAAAAGACGAACTTATTCATAATGTATTTTATGATTCTGCCTAACTGTACTTAAACGCTCTATTTTCTTTGTCTAATTTTTACGTTACTACGTTTACTGAGAAATGTTAATATCGGTTTTTGTTTTAAAGCATCGTGTCGTTTTGGTCTTTTAAACTAACACTTTGTTTGATTAGGTACAACTTAGCTATAGCGATTTTTTATGATAATTACTGGATTCTATTGCAGTCTCACCGTGATGATGATCCAGGAAAATCGGAAAAGATTATTCTGCAGTCAAATACGCACCTATGTTGCCACATGCAGTATTATAAAAAAATAAATAAAGCCTATGTGTATATTGGAAATTTTACAGCGATTATTTAGAAAAATTTACTTAGAAAGGTAAATTCGACAAAAAATCAAATACTGCAATTCAGCTCTATTCCAAATAAAAAAATCATCGGATTACAGGGGGTGCCGGATTACCGCGGGTCCACTGTAGACTATAAGCACTTTTGTATCTTTTAAAGGTATAAATATTCTCCAGTGACTACGTAAAATGCATATTACATTCTATAAATAAATACGTGATGTAATTTGTCTTTTTTTTAAGGGCATATAAAGGACTAAATTTATAAATAGATTTTTATTAAAATTGATTTCATTTCTAATTCATAAAGCAAGTTGCTTAGTAAGTGAAACGGGAAGGTAATAATAACAACAATATATCAATAATTGAATGTATATTTATATCTTAATACTTTTTCCAATTCCCGACTGTTATTTTCCGTTGTCATGGCCACCTCATCTCATCCGTTATTTTGGTTGTCATAGCAACATTTTTGTACAAAAACGAATGACGTTCCGAAATGAACCGATCGGTTATTAAGTTCTGTTGTCACTCGTATGTGACGCCAGGAATGGTTACAGGCAGTCTTGGTGGACAGTCCTGGCTTTAACTGTCGTGGCATGGCATGGCTTGGCTTGGCTTGGCTTTGCTCGCATGTGCCATGTGGCGTGGCGATATGTAGCGTGGCATTAGCGTGGCGTTACATAAGATAACGTTTAATTCGTGCATAAAATATACTACAATATTGAGCATAAATAACTTATAACTGTCAGTCTATCAAGTGACAAATCGTATAGTAGCCAGTTTATTAGTCACAAAACTGACTTGTGATTATATTAAGTATGGATTCAATAGAGTTAAATGCAATAAAAATAACAATCTATATAATGATTATTTTCTAAAATAGTTATTTGTTTTTATTTGCACAAATTATGTAACTCTATAAGGCCAATTAACAAACCGGCTTTGCCTTCAACAGCGTTTGTCTTAAAAATAAATATATAAACGAGATAGTGGTTAGAACGCGTAAATCTTAACCGATGACCGTGGGTTCAAACCCGGGAAAGCACCACTGAATTTTCACGTGCTTAATTTGTGTTTATAATTCATCTCGTACTTAAAGGTGAAGGAAAACATCGTGAGGAAACCTGCATGTGACTAATTTCATTGAAATTATGCCACACGTGTATTCTACCAACCCGCATTGGAGCCGCGTGGTGGAATAAGCTCCAAACCTTCTCAAAAGGGAGAGGAGCCCTTAGCCCAGCAGTGGGACATTAACAGGCTGTTACTTTACTTTTTACTTTACTATAAGGCCAAAATGCATTTAACTAAAGCTGAACAGAATATGGTACACCTAGACAGTAAATTAAAGTCTTTGTTTGTTATATTCTGGTTGCTATGTTAGGATAAAAAATAATAACATCAATATAAATTAAATTCCATATAATTCTTGCCACACGGACATTGGCAACACAACATATTAACAGTAATTAGTTAGTCGTTTCCGCCCGCGTGTTCTGTGAGTTGTAAGGTACTCTATATTTTTTTCTGTAACCCTGCCAGATGCGAAATTTCTTAAAGGTTGTTGATTTGTTAAGACGTCAACAAGCAAACTACTGGTGGTAGGGCTTTGTGCAAGCTCGTCTGGGTAGGTACCACCCACTCATCAGATATTCTACCGCAAAACAGCAATACTTGATATTGTTGTGTTCCGGTTTGAAGGGTGAGTGAGCCAGTGTAATTACAGGCACAAGGTACATAAAATCTTAGTTCCCAAGGTTGGTGGCGCATTGGATATGTAAGCGATGGTTGACATTTCTTACAATGCTAATGTCTAAAAGCGTTGGTGACCACTTACCATCAGGTGGACCATATGCTCGTCCGCCTTCCTATTCTATAAAAAAAAAAAACAAAATCATTTTCGCATTTATAATATTAATAAGGAAAAATATACAGTTATAGTCTTTCTTTTAGGTCAATGTCAGAGCTTTGGCTTGTAATTTGAAAAAAGTTGGTATTGACGAGCCGTTTGGGGCGTTTGGTAGGTACCTGCCTTTCACGCCGAAGGTTGTGGGTTCGATTCCCACCCAGGACAGACATTTGTGTGCATGAACATGTCTGTTTGTCCTGAGTATGGGTGTAATTATCTATATAAGTATGTATTTACAAAAGAAAAGTAGTATATGTAATATATCAGTTGTCTGGTTTCCATGGCACAAGCTCTGCTTAATTTGGGATCAGATGGCCGTGTGTGAATAAAGTCCCAAGATATTATTATTATTATTAAAACTGTAAAACTGTTAAATAATCTCTTAAGTACTTTATTTTTATTGAAAAACGTACATCTATCATTTAAACGTACATAATTATTGTTATATATACATGAAAATTGTTTTATAACAAATTTTTTGAATACAAGATTTAACAGTAGAACGATAGTTTTAGGAATAAATCGATAAATAAGCAATTGTGTTAGAAAACAATGAATATATGTTATTAATATTTTAATAGTGAGCAAATTATGCATTTGGATTCATTTAGTCACCTTGATTGGTCCCTGCTCGTCTTATATCTTACTAACAAAGGACATTGGTCATAGATATTGGATTCTATCATAAGTTCGCAATACAAGTGGGTGTTATCTGTTCCAAATACTCTTAGCATAGTATGATTTTGAAATTAAGCACCATGTGATGGCAACTGACGCCTGTCAGTAATGTTAGTAACAATATTTATTTTTATTTTGGCACTGTTTTATCTAATGTATGAAACGATATAATTAATTTAAAAATAAGAGATGGGTACTATAAAGATTTAGACTATCATTTTAATTGTTTTTTTAAAGATTTGTTATCTGTGTTACGACAACGATAAAGTATATATTTTTGTTATTTATTCTGTAATTTTAAACATTCTTTCTTATATCTTGTAATCATTCAAAGTTTTATTGAAAGAGAAAAGGTAAATGAACAACTTTGTTCTTTAACAATCGCATGAGTTTAACTAGTGATGATGTTAAATAAATAAAAAATAGTTTGTATTACATAATTTATAATACACATTACATACATGAATACAAAAGTTTTGTTTCATTCTCCTCCTTTCATTCTAGAAATCTAGTAAATACTAAATCTATCTAATCTACTGACTAATGAAAATGTTTTTTTTTTTACCCTACTTGTACTGCAATGAAACACTAATGAAAATGTTTTTTTTTTCTGACCCTACTTGTACTGCAATAAAACACTAATGAAAATGTTTTTTTTTCTGACCTTACTTGTACTGCAATAAAACAGCCGCGTTATGTTCAAGATATTATATCCTAACATTCGGTACAGATAATATTTGTAAATTCGATTCAACTGAATCGTTCGGTTCTCGAAACATTCACACAGTTTTATAATAATAACAAACAAATATGTGACTCACAAATCGTTTATGAAATAAAAGGATTTTTTTTACGCATTTCTTTATTATATTTTGAACTTCCTGTCATATTATTTTAATAACGTTTTATTGAAATAAGTCCTGCTTATTAATTGTATATACCGTTTCGATTCAATTCAATGAGATAATTTCGTTATGACAATGTACGTGGGAATTATTATCTACCAGTTCTAAAAAAATAATAATGTTAAAGTTTTTCCCTAATCTATAGATTCTTATATGAATTACATTCTGCATTATCTAGTATAATTTAAAATTAATTTTATGTAGTATTGTAATTTCAAATTCAATCTTATAGTAGACACTATAAGATTGAATTTGAAATCTCTTGATTATGACTATAATTCTTCATTTGAGTTGAAGTTCAAAAATAACCTATTATTATCTTAATATACTATTGTAGAAACAAACCGCCGATTTAGTTTTACCTAGCGTAACATTTTGTAAAAAACATGTAAAAATCCTTATCCTATGAGAAAACGGATTACAAAAAAAGGACAACAGGTTAAAATGTCATCATTAAACGGACACAAAAACCTATTTATATTATAACTAAATTATTGAAATTTACATTCTCACATGTATATTTATTCATACATAACATAAAATTAACTTATTCATATCACGATATCGCATTAGGTGGTTTTGTTGTTACGCGCTAATCGCTATCGCTCCCGCTGTCGCTCTCGTCAGAGCCCGACGATGCAGCTTCCGATGAGGAATGTTTAGCCTTTTCCTTTTCTTTCTTTGATTCTTTACTCTGTAAAAAAAACAAACATTGAAATAATCAAAGTATTTAAAAATACATAAAAACATTTTTTTTTTAATTTGCGAAATTTAAGCTAATGGAAAAATATGACTAGACAAATTATTTAAAAAATAATCACGTAATAATAAAATAGCATAAAATATCATAGCACATAATCATTAAACAACACATATATATTACATTAAACTTAGCAAGAATACAATACAGTTTTTATTTTTATAGTTTTATACAATAATTTAATAAAAAACTGACAGAAATAAGATGCAGAATACTAAACTAGTACTACAAATAATAAAAAATATTAGCTGCGAAAAACTTCTCACTGTTTTTATTTACCAATTTTATCAATAATTATTTTTCGCATTTGCATTGGCAAAAACAAGTTCAGGCTAAAGGTAACATTTAGATACAAAAAATAGACAAAAAATATATACGATTGTAATTTAACTACTCTACTCTTCAGAATATTAAGTCCTGAATGACAAATTCAGTTAAAGCTTATCCATTATTAAGTTCACACATAAATATAGTTATACTAACCTCTTTGCTGTCCTTTTTGTCTTTTTTATCTTTTTTCTCCTTATCCGAGTCAGAAGAGCTGTCGTCATCTTCAATATACTCCTTGCTGGTAAACTTCCCTGAACTAGAGCTTGCACTGACGTTCTTAACTTTTTTACTCGCCGGAGCTTTAGTTTTTTTATCTGCAGCTTTACGTTCCTTCTCAGCTTGTTTCTTCTTTTGCTTGAACTCATCCGCCGCACCACTATCCTTGTACTTCTTCATTGCTTGATTGTATTCTTCTTTTGCCTTATTAGCCTTTTCTTCCCATTCCTGAAGGTTAATGAAACACATTCGTTATCATTATTATGTTATAATAAAAACAAGTGAAGAAAGTTAATAAGAAAAACATAACATTAACAAACTTGCGATAAAGCAAAAACGTTTTTATATTGATACATTGAAGCTTAGTGTGAATTAAATTGTATGAAAATAATACTTTAATGAAAAAGTTATTTCAAATAGTTACAAACAAAAGTCACGAAAGTCACGTGGATTGTTGAAAAGATCATGCTAAACGATGTTTTAGGTGTATATATTATATTATTATTATTTTTTTTAATATTAATAGGCCAGCGTTTGACCGTTGACTTGCCTGATGTTAAGCATCGACACGGTCTAAGATGTAGTACGCTTGCCTATAAGAAACCTGTTTACTCTGGATTTGAAGACACCAACATTGTACCTATCGGGAAATACGGACTCAGGCAAAGCATTCCAAAGTTTCGCAGTGATGAATGTAGACTCAAAGCGCTTCGTACGTAGGCGGAGAATTTCCACTGTGTACCTATGGCGCTATGGTCGCGTTTGCCTGGCCGTTCGATAGTAAAAAGGGGCTGGAGGAGTCAGTTCATGTAATTCCTGAGCACATTCTCCGAAACTATTAGACATAAATACACAAGAGATACGTACGGTCTTGTTCTTCAGGTCGCGCCACAGCTCGCCGCCCTTCTTAGCGATCTCCGTGACCTTGATACCGGGATTGTCGTCCACTATACCCTTGCGGTTCTCGTTCAGCCACAGCATGAAGGCCGTCGACGGACGCTTTGGTGCGTTCGCGTCCTTCTCACGCTTCTTGGACTTCTCCTTGCGCTTACGAGGAGCCTCCGACTAAAATTTAGAAGTAAATGTTTATATGATGGTACCGATTATCACAAATCTTCAAAGTTAGTAATACCTTGATAATGAACGTCAATTTTTCTATAAGTTAAAATCCAGCCCAGTCTAATTTAGAAGAGATACTAATAATAAAAACCGATGAAAATTAAACTTTAAATTTACTTACAATAGTGATTGTCTTTTTGGGTTTTTTCTCCTTCTTCTTTTCTTTTTTACTATCAGCAGACGCACCGGAAGCGTCGGAGTCTTCGGATGACGATGGATTGGTGTCGTATCTATAAAATATTTATTGTTTTTAAAAATATAATCTTATAAAAAAAAAAACTTACGATATATATTTTAATTACCGTAATATTTCACAAATGAGCAACTATTTTTAAAGTCATATTATGTACGAGTTTATTATATATATATATACGTATCTCAATAATATAAAATTAGCTTCTTACTTTACTACTACGTATTATAATGTAAGTTAGGCTTTTATTTGTATATTTGATTAATGACATTTATTTTCATCTATAACAAATGTAGTTATTGAAGAGTTTTCTCCGTATATTCTATATTATTGTTCTATTTATCTGAGACGAGACAAGCGCCTGATGTTCGTATTTTGATAAGGCAGTACTAACTCCTCGGCGACGTCGCTCTCCTTGGCCTTGTCTGGGTTGAAGTCCTCGTCGGTGCTCTCGTCGTCGCTGTCGTCGGACTCGCGCTCCTTGGCCTCCGCCTTGACGCGCTCCAGGTACGCGTCCGGCTCTTTCTCCGTATCCGAGTCGCCGAAGTCGTCGTCGTACAGCGCCTTGTCCTGAGATCGTACATTATGTAGTAGAAACTATAACATTGTATAACACTTATGATTCTTTTATTTTTATTTAGAAGCCGACGTGTGTTCATTATAATAATTATTCATTATAGAACACATTATCCGAGCTTGCATAAAACGATAACATTTGAATTTAAAAGACAAAACATAGAAAAGCAAAATTATAAAAAAAAAAACTAAATTTTAAAACGTTTCTCTCAGTTGCATTTTTTTAAATTTGGCATTTAAGTTTTTGGAAATAACTAATTTGACATTTATAAATAAATCGTTATATAATAAAAATAATATCGTTAAGTGGCGCGTCTCTGCCTAGGGTACGCTTAGTAATTCTGTCGGTCTTCTTGTTTTTTTTAATAATGCGTTTAACAATTTTGGACTCTCAATTCGTTTATGACGTTGTACAAGAAACAGAGAACAATTAAGTCTAATCGCAGGATTTTAGATAGTGAAAAACTTTATATAATTAAGGAAATCAATGTCGATATACTTGTTTTTAATACAATTATACTTGAAGCCTAAATAACGTAAACATTTGTTTTGTACCCTATTATATTCATTTGCTACTTGATAGTATGAATTCTATACAGTAACAGCCTGTTAATGTCCCACTGCTGGGCTAAGGCCTCCTCTCCCTTTTGAGGAGGTTTGGAGCTTATTCCACCACGCTGCTCCAATGCGGGTTGGTAAAATACACATGTGGCAGAATTTCAATGAAATTAGACACATGCAGGTTTCCTCACGATGTTTTCCTTCACCGTTAAGCACGAGATGAATTATAAACACAAATTAAGCACATGAAAATTCAGTGGTGCTTGCCCGGGTTTGAACCCACGATCATCGGTTAAGATTCACGCGTTCTTACCACTAGGCCATCTCGTCCATTTCGTGAATTCTAAACAATAGGACTGTATTCATATCTGCTTCGTATCATCGAGTTAAGTGGTGTTGGCAGAAGTTTTTTTAATTTCTTAGTATTTCTAATAATGCAACTGTATAGGGTCAGTGGTTTTATTTACATTGTCTATTTATTTCATGAAATTTAATTAATGGTATTCTAGTGTAATAACTGATCATTTGTTTTATTTTTCGTTCTATAAAATGTTTTTATTTATGCTGTAAGCAAATTTTACATTCCACTGAAGGAGATAACTAAATCATTTTAAGTGATACTGAAATCCTGTCTAGATCCCGTTGCATATTGAAAGTTATTGATATTTTTTATTTTATAATACATTTGAATATAGTTTGAAACTGAGAGCATTTAAAACATCAGACTATGTCATAAATATTCCATAAAACATAGGATCAACATTGGATCCCCTTGAAACTCCTGATATTGCAGTAAATGTATGTGACTGATATATTATTTTTTACTTTACAAATGATTACTTCTAAACATTCAATTTTTTTTAAAAACTAATTAACTTGTTGTTGGGTGCCAATTAACAAAAGCATATTAAAAAAAATATAGATTGACGAAAAAAAAAAAAAAAAAAAAAGTGTAAAAAAAAGTAACGTACCGTAAATTTACTTACATTCTTTCCAGTATTCTTAACATGGAGTTTCTTAGATGTAATGTAGTCGAATAGTTTGTCGTATTCTCCCTTCTCTATACTGCTGAATGTGTGTATACTGCCCGATTTCAGTTCTATCTCGAAGTCAAAGGACCTGTTCAATTATGACAAATGATATTTAATATTTTATAAATTACATTTATAATTTCATCGACTATGTATTTCTGTAAATGCTTTAAATAATGGTTAAGTTTTTATTTTTTTTAAATAAAAAAAGTAATGATGTCATAATACAACTTCGTGGTAGGGTAAATTTGTGCAATCTTGTATGGGTATGCTACATTAGTATCGATGTGTTTCGGTTAGAAGGATGAGTGAGCCAGTGTAATCACAGGCAGAAGGTACATAAAGTCATTTTAGTTTCTAAGGTTGGTGGCGCAGTGGGCGGTGGTTACTACTTACAATCTGGAACCATTGGCCAGTCTGGCTATCTATTTGAAATAAATAAAATCTCAATAATCATCAAAAATTGAAAGATCAAATAATACCGTTTGATTTGTTTATGTAATATAAACCGTGTTTATTGTGTATCATTACAGAGTACAGGAAACTACCAACTATATTCTCTTAAAGTTTTGTTGTTTTCATATAAAATACTAAATAACTAATACTCAATGGATTTGTCGGCACGGATACAAGTTTAATATCGACAATATAGCAAATATAATGTTCTTCTGGCCAATTTAGAGGTCGAAAAATACGTTTACGATATTAAGATGTACCTATCTTGTAGTCACATTGCCTTTAAATAATAATATCTACTGGAATTAAATAAAAAAATCCATTTTAGCACCTGTAGTAGTAGTTTTAGATGCGCAAAAATATATTAAACCATAATCAATTTTATGAACCGAGATGGCCTAGTGGTTAAAACGCGTGAATCTTAGCCGATGATCGTGGGTTCAAAGGGTTCCGGGCAAGCACTACTGAATTTTCATGTGCTTAATTTGTGTTTATAATTCATCTCGTGCTTGACGGTGAAGGAAAACATCGTGAGGAAACCTTCATGTGTCTGATTTCATTGAAATTCTGCCACATGTGTATTCTATCAACCCATTGGAGCAGCGTGGTGGAATAAGCTCCAAACCTTCTTCTCAAAAGGGAGAAGCGGTCTTAGCCCAGCAGTGGGACATAAACAGGCTGTTACTGTACTGTAATTTTATTAAAATAGATATAGATGAATGATAAATGTGAAAAAAATATTACGAACTGTAAATGTAGTCATACATTTCGAAGTAAAAACCTAAAAATAACTTTTAAAAATTAAAGTTTGATTACGCGATATAAATCGAATTGAAGCTCGGCTGATAAAGAAACTCACTTAGTAGAAGAAGCGCCGCCTCTGGCGAAGTTGACGGACGCGATCTCCTCGAAGCGGATGTGCACGGGCGGCTTGTGCACGTAGATGAAGCCCTTCTCCAGCGGGTACAGGTAGCCGGCCGCGGCCTTGTACGAGCACGCGATGGCCGGCGTCTTGTGGTGGCTGCGAGGAAATGATCAAACGAAAATTTTAACATATATGTCTATGAGTGTCCCAGCTAACTAGATTCCATGTTCAAATCTCCTTCACGATTGAGTTCTCTGGAGAAAATTGTTATTTTGAAATAAGACCAAACTTTATTCTACACGATGCAATAATTAATTATTTCTATTAGATCTAAACTATTTCTGCTATATATATTTATGTCGTGTAAAAATATGAATTAAAAAATACAAATATATTTTCATATAAAAAAGTCGACTTTATACTTTGAATTTTAAATATTAAAAAAAAAAGAACTTTTAGTTACGTTGTTATTTGAATATATACTGATACAAGACACAAGAAATATTAACTCACCCCAAGAAGTCTCCAGGTCCTGTGACTCTTCTGTTGATGATAACTTTCATTATTTTAGCGAGCACCTCGTAAGTTGGTCCTGATAATTCTTTTGTGATTTTACCCTCGTATTTCTCTTTCAATTCTTCTCTGAAAATTATTTTCTTTTTAAAATAACATATGTTTCCTTAGAAATTAATTTATTCAATAAATAGTTCATCGAGTTATTGTAAAACTTTAATTCAAACAAAGATTGTAAAACTTTGTTATAGCCTTATAATGGTACTTATAAAACAACATATTTAGAAACGAAAATTGACTTACTCTGTAAATGGCAACTCCAGACTGGTTTCCTCTTCAATACCAAACAACAGTACCAAATAGTGATATCTTGTTTGACCTTGTTTGATGGGAGGATCCAAAGACACCACGAAAAACATTTGCCTCGTGTCTTTGTGCGGCAGCAAGAACAGTCGTAACACTGTCGACATTGGGATCTTGTAGTCAAACGTTTTACCGTGAAGTTGGAAAAACGTTTGGAACACTTTGATGTCATAACGACCACTGAAATGAAATTAAATATGTAAGAAATATTTATATGAAATATATATATTAAATTTTGTAGAATAAAATAATCATACCGAGGAGTAAGACACTGCAATTCCCTGAAGATAGCAATAGCATCGCCAGAAACTGAAATAACACTTGCTTTGTTCATGACTTGCTGGTGGAACGCTTCGACCGCGTCCATGTCACCTGCCAGTTCACTTGTGGGTATGTGGAATCTCATCTCCATTAATGAGACAGGTGTATCATCATTCTAAAAAAAAAATAATGGCTTTTAATTTTTGGATATGGTATTGTGCAAGGGAATAGCAAAGGGAATTTATATATAATATGTAATACATAATTATAATAGATATAGAATGCTACTTCGGTTTAAACATTGTTTTTTGTGGTATGAAATGATCTGATAATCCGGTTGGTGTGGTTGGTAGATGCCTGCCTTTCACGCCGAAGGTTGTGGGTTCGATTCCCACCCAGGATAGACATTTTGTGTGCATGAACATGTTTGTATGTCCTGAGTCTGGGTGTAATTATCTATATAAGTACACATTTACAAAAGAAAAATAGTATATGTAGTATATCAGTTGTCTGGTTTCCATAGCACAAGCTCTGCCTAGTTTCAGATGGCCGTGTGTGAATAATATCCCAGGATATTATTATTATAATTTCTATATGGAATTTCATGCATGAAACTATTCATCTCTTACCTGATGGAACTCAAGTGTCACTTCATTCTTGCCAGTATTGCACTGTGACACATAGTGCAGAGGTATCTCAAAAGCAGTGTTCGTACCAACATTGAAACTCA
Organism: Nymphalis io; assembly: GCF_905147045.1. NCBI lineage: Eukaryota > Metazoa > Arthropoda > Insecta > Lepidoptera > Nymphalidae > Nymphalis > Nymphalis io. The sequence goes on along the minus strand of NC_065902.1, from coordinate 3,610,939 downwards.
GTACGGCACCATTAAACTTAGCTGTACCCCAGTTCCATCCCTTTAGTGAAAGTTCCTTTTCAAGCATATCTTTATGGTAGTTGCTCTTGAAAAATTTTGCAACCTTCTCTTGTTCCTGGAAATGTAATGGTATATTAGCTTTTTGTTTATATTTCCTAACTATTAGTTAGGCAATGTTTAAGGTCCTTGGCTTAAAACATTGTTGATGGACGGAAGACTATATTACCCCAGTATAGACCAGTGTATTAAAGGCTGATCAATGTGCGGCCTTATTCTTATTATGTTTTGTTCATCCTAACATTTTCACTTATTGGTCATAAAGATATTTCTGCATATGATGTATGAAGTCCAAAAGATAATTTACACTCCACGAAAGATAATCATACAATTATGTGATACTGGCTGGAATGCTAAGCTTGTGTAGTTTAAAAATAGTTCTTATGCTAGATATTATCAAATGCTTTTATTATGTCAAGGAAGAAAGTGTCCATGTTTTCCAGTCTGACTGAGCAAACTAAGCCTATTAACATGTGCATGGAGTATTACAAATTATAATGAATACAAATCTAAGTAAATATGATTTGTTTTCATAATACAATTTTTTTTTAGAGAAGTACAGGTAGTAATGTTTAAAGTTCAGTAGAAAAAAGTAAAAATGTTTACCCCATCCTTAAAACCTCCATATCTGTGCAAAGTGCCATTTTTCAAAAATAACCTTAGACCCCATGATCCGATGAATTTTTGAAAATTCACAAGTTCAATATCATTAGCTGATATCTGTTCAACTTTACCAGTTTTGCTGTTTTTAAATATTATATTTTGGTCTGTCATTTTTAACCTCCCAGGCACCTGAAAAGTACATTTCATTACATGACTAAATAAGTTGACAAACTTTCAATAGTAATTCTCACAAGTATATTAAAGAAATATACATATTGTTGCAATTATAGTCACTTTTAAAGATCCTCTCTTTACTTAAAATTAAGATATCATTGCTTTTTGTCGACTATAGTATGACAATTAATCAAAAAACAGTAGTGCCTTCTAATATAACCAATATTTAAATCTTTGTGGTAAGTAAATTATGCTGTATTAAGCAAATATACTTTGAATTTATATTCTGCATTATGTTTACAATCAGTTTGATAAGTGATACTCAAATAATAAAGAATACTTTTACTTATTATCTGATACATATATACATATATCAAGTGCTTGTTAAATATGGCTTAACAATGAGTAAAACAATAACATTTTGAACTGTTTATATTTAACAAACATGTTTCATACTTAATAAATAGACTATTAGAAAATTTGTGAAAACTACTAAAAACGATACATGGTAAATGTATGCATAATTTATTATAAAAAATGTTGTGTTTTTAAGATAATATAAACGATTTACATTAAATTAAATAATTATGCATCTTATATGTGGTCATTATATATATAATTTATTAAGGTATAACTTGATGAGAAACTTGAAATGAGATTATTCAGATCTAGGATATAATAAATAGGAATTTTAATTCTTCAGTTTTTGTCTATAGCGATTACAAAATATTACGATACTTGCCATAGTCCCCTTTATCTCTGCGGATACATCATTATATTCTAAGAACTCCATTTTTGTACTAAGCAAATGTAGATTACTTTTTATATTTTATTATTAAAACGTTAAACGGATTCCAATGTTTTGCACATGTGATGCCGGACTTCAGTCAATCTTCGTCCGCGGGGCGCGGAAATCGGAATCAAGCAACAGCAAATGACAATTGACACTGACATTGCGAAATAACAGACATAAAATACGGGTTTTGTAACTTGTATATCAGCGTACCGTACCGTACCCGGGTCCTGGTACCGTAGCGTATAATATAAAGATAGCAGCAGGATAGCAGGAGATGCATATTGGACAGTTTTATTTGAGTAAAATTTAATTTCATACTATGATTGTACTTTGAATTGAAGTATTTATTTATATCATAATTAACTATTAGTATAAGTGAGCGAACGTTGTTCTGTTTTAAATGTATGTAATGTAATAGGTATTTAAATTAAATATTTAGGCATTATTTGCGCAAGAGCTTACAATTACAATATGTTCGTGTTGAAATAACTGTTTCAGTAATCTACTTGCATGATCACATTGCTCGATATTGTCACGCTGTGAATTCCACTGGAATTCCTGAATCAGGTGTTCTTATTGTTATTGTAAGTTTAAATCAAATCCGAACACAAACAGGGTTAGTCATATTCTTAAAGAAATGTGCGTTATTACAATATATTGCTATCACATTAAATTGTTTTTTTATTAAGCAAGGTAATCAAAAAATCGTCACTGGCAATGCTCTTTACTCTTTACTCTTTACTGGTGGTAGGGCTTTGTGTAAGCTCGTCTGGGTAGGTACCACCCACTCATCAGATATTCTACCGCAAAACAGCAATACTTGATATTGTTGTGTTCCGGTTTGAAGGGTGAGTGAGCCAGTGTAATTACAGGCACAAGGGACATAAAATCTTAGTTCCCAAGGTTGGTGGCGCATTGGATATGTAAGCGATGGTTGACATTTCTTACAATGCTAATGTCTAAGAGCGTTGGTGACCACTTACCATCAGGTGGCCCATATGCTCGTCCGCCTTCCTATTCTACAAAAAAAAAATGCTCTTTTATGTAACAACTTGTTTTAATTACAATTGTTATAATTAAACAGTGCTGCCAAACTGTTCGAATTCCTTAATTGGCTGGACCTAAAAACTTGACATTGCCAAGAAATTTCACATTGTCAATTCATAAGTAATTATATAAATCGAGATTTATAAGTATCAGTGCTAATGACTTATGTAACTAATTATTTTACAGAATTCATGCAAGAGAGGATTAATTCATGGAATAATGAGCAAGTGCGGAGGACTAACACAATATTGATAGATCGTTATCACACCGTTAATTTATTATCAATCTGATGAAGATTTAGGCCACAAATCGAAAGGTCATCTAATGTTTTGTGTTTTGGCTTATAAAAACATTAACATTAACCAATAAATCTAATATCAATCATGTCAACATGATAGACAGGACTTTCAATGGTCACCTAAATATTGTTTTCGTTAAGCAATATTTAGGTGATCATTAAAATTCTTGTTGTTTTGTTTCGTAAATAGTTTTATATCGAAATATAGCAACAGAGATCAGTTAAAAAAATACAATCGGGAAATCAAAAATTCGTTGATGACAACACTGCCACAGAGTACGATAAATAATTAAATAACAGTTTTTATTAGTGACTGTTTGTGGATTGACGTCTGGAGATATTTTGTCTTCAAAATTATCGAAATTACGTGTTTTTTTTTTAAATAATAGGACATAAATAATTAGTCATATAGTACATTTTTAGTGAGTGTATTTCAGTGATTAATGTTTAAATATTATCCGTAACTAAAATAATATTACAACCGATCTAAATCTGTGGTCCTTGATTATAAGTATTTCGTAGGTGTCTTTTGCATGTGCAGTTCATATGGCGTCATTATCACTACCACGAGTATTACAATTGAAGAAGAACAGCTTGGATGCTGAGCGTGAGCAGTTTGAAAAGTTTCAGGTAACAGAGAACTTCCTTAAGTTGTAAAAATAGGTTCGGTATGATAGTTGTTTATATGTGTCTGGCTGCTAAAAGTATAAATTTAAATAAGAAATGTTCATCGTTTGTTTCAATAACTTTCTTACAGCGAATTGTCCTCATTTTCGTTGAATATCCTTTACAAAAATTAATTGTAACTTGTATATTTATTTTATTTAAAATGAATTACAACATTTACATATAATGCGCCAATGCATTTATTAATAATATAAACAAATAATTAAAAAACATAAATGTATACATAATGTACAAAGTTATAAAGTAATCTACAGTTCAATCTACTTTACAGAAGTAATATGTTTGACACAAGCAATTAATAATAAAGCTTACATATTATTAATAACTTGAATGAGCAAATTTTTAACATTTTATTCAAGAATCTATGATTTATGTGCGAATGAAATGTGTGAATTTGAAGAAACTTGCATGGACATTATCTTCTCGCATGAGTGTTGGAGACTATAAAAAATTTGTTTAAGACTTTAAAGTAGAGTTAATTTAGTGTAATGAAAAACTTCCTATAACAAATAAAATATAAAATAAATTTATTAACACAAATGATTAACAAAACATATCTAGTAACATTGATATTAGTTTGATTTTGTTGGCTTACATTGAAACCCCTACATTGATGCTGAACAGCTATGAAGCTCTGTCAGGGAAAAATAGGTATATATTTAGTTTTCAGTAATTATTTAATATTACTATTATGACTAAACTATCAGAATTGTTTTACTGTTAAATCAAGTTATACCCAATACATGGATAAAGTATATTAAAAATATATAACAAATACTGACATAGCGTAAATCTCAAAGGCTAAGTTAACGGACTATATATGTATAATAATTCATTTACATATTAAAACGATTATATAAAGTTATTGTATTAGAGAAATTTAGTCATTTTCTTCATTCCACATAACAAAAACTCTCTATAACGAAAAAAATAATTACAGTAACAGTACAGTAACAGCCTGTTAATGTCCCACTCCTGGGCTAAGGCCTCCTCTCCCTTTTGAGGAGAAGGTTAAAAAAAATTATTATAAAATTATTATTATTAATTCACAGCATTTTTATAAAGAGGATATCTTACATATGTATTTTTTGATTTCTTAAAAATATATGAAAATGTGTTCATGTAGGAGTAGCATTATAGTTACTTCTGTTACAACACTGCATTACATCAGTCTAATTCTCAGTTGTGTATACAAACAATGTAGTCTGCCAGCTGCTTATGTAAACAAATAATCTGTAGTCTTCAGATTGTACATAGCCTCACAATTATCTCTATTTTGCTTATAACATTGTAAGCTAAACACTTAGTTAAAGTGAGTTTTAATGAAATCTATTTTATTGTTCTATTTTAAAATTTGTTTCATGTAAATTTTTATTATTCGAATGAAATATAAGAGAAAATTTTTATTCTAACATAACATCCTATTTAATTTCATTAATTAATTATATTTATTAGTCATAAAAATAAAAGTTTGAAACATTTTGCCGGCACAATGACTCCAATTTCCATGTATGATAATATATATCTTGTTATCTTTTAATAGATAATAGCGAAAAACGAAGCACACGATAACTTATCTATCAGACTTTATCCGTTTCACCTCAGTTGTGATTCAACAATGTTAACAATACAATAGTTTAAAGTTGTTTTTATAAGTTCATTGTTTGGTTTAAAAATTAGGTGAGTGTTTTAAATATAGCTTAATCCATGAGATAGTGTAAATGAACCGCAAAAAATATAAGTCAACGACTTCGGTCTTCTCCGGATTAATTGTTTAATGATTTAAAATTTCTACGAATTACCGTAATAGCGTCAATAGCGTTAATTATTGATTACTGATTTTACGGAAATGTTAAAATTAATAAATTATACATATATGCGTAGTTTTTACAAATATACAAAAGTATGAAAGTACCAATGAGCAATCTGATTAAAAAAAATATGAAATCGTTTTTTTTTTAGGATTTTAGATATTTAATTATATTATTATTAGCTAGCCGGCTTCGCACGGGTAAAGATCTACATAGAACATTACTACTACCTACTACGACATAATATTGAAGGACAAACATACAAACATTCGTTTTTATTTATATTGATAGATTAAGGGAATGAGTACTTAATGTTGTGATATGTAAATTGCTCAGTGATATGCTTGTGTTTAAAAATAACACGCTGTTCTTTCGCGGGTTTTTCGGGTCGGGCAATATTTTTTTTGAAACGATGGCAACTTTTACTTTGACTATCAAAGTATGTAATGATTTTTCCATTAGCAAAACGAAACGAAAGAAAGGGTAAATTTTATACAAGTTTTTTTATTAGTTACAGAGTATTAATATACGCAGTATGCCGTTTCGCATCGCCCACTCGTATGGGTCAAATATACTAACAGTCGGTGCGAATCTTTATCTATAATTTGCGTTTCGTTTGTATGCTCTAAAATATGGTTCTCGTGTTGGAAAGCTTGTACTGGTCAAACGACATGATTGTTATCTTCCGCCCACAACGCTTCGTTTGTTGTATCTGTTCCCGTTACGTTTTCATGCTCGATAAATTTCTGAATGCTAACACTAACACTTATTTGACATTAATATACAGTAAGTAAATTTGGTTTTTAAAAACACTCCCTAATACCCTTATTACATTTTGATAACAAAATAAAGAGGATAAATTTTTTGATAAAAATATAGAGGCATCTTGCGGGCCAGCAAGGCGGGGGCGGCTAGTGCAGAATATTCTTCCCGACTGTACTGGCTGTCGTCGCTTTTGAACTCTACTACCACTTACCATCATTGTGGAGTAGTCAAATGCCCCGGAAATATAAAAAAAATAAAAAATAAATAAATCAGTAATTTTGCACTTTTACCGTTTAACCTCTGATACTATATCGCTATTTAAGGTTTATCACGCTAAATACCTGTAGAGCTAAATGTAGTCAATTGTAATTGAACATAGCCTATAAAATTATATTTTAATCGATAAAGATGTTATAATAAAAAATAATGATTTCCTCCCGACCGTTTTCGGTCGCGGCGGCCAATCTCAAGAGAGATCAGCCAGCTGCGCAGGACATATTATAGTGCACAAATGTGTGCGTAAACGCAGATGCACTCTCGATTCCCTCGTTCTCATAATCCGATGGGACGGCAATCCGACACGACTAGAGAGTTCAGGGGCCATACTAACTGCTTTACGTGCTTTCTACGGCGAGGGATTGTACTCACTTCCGACTTCCAGACTCTAGGCTGCTATTACAGAAAAATAACGAATATTACGCAAAGACTTTTTATTGGCCCGACCATGGGATCTGCGGCCTACATCTAGCCACTAGATTAACGAGGCAGTCAATAAATAAATAAAAAATACTTACTAAACATATTTTATTTTTGAGACATTTATTGAGACTATCAAAAAATAGTTTCATTATTTTAAAGTTACGTAAGTATAATTTTAAATATTTTTTGTGTTTTACAATTATGTGGGAAGATTTATATCAGGATGAGAGCTATATTTAAAAGTAGTTCTGCCATTTTTTTGCAAACAATTGCGCGAGTTGTACATTGTTTTTAGTCTATAACTAGCTACTGGTAACATTAAAATATATTTCAATTATTAACAAAATGGCAACTAAAAAGATACGGTATACAAACTATCTTTAGCGCTGATATAAAAGAAAAACATGAATATTATATTTATATAATCAAAAAAAAGCTTGAAGGGGGCTTAAGTATTGTAGGTACGAGGTATGAAAGCAGGTACTCAGTTTTTATCTGTAAAAACTTTCAGGCAACATTTTTGATGTTATCTTTATCAAAATATTAAATAGGTATTCTTGTTAAGATAACCAAAATATGAGATTAATGGATGGTAACAGTTGTTTATCTTATGTTATTAACATTATGGTTCGCGTCGTTTATGCTTCATATAATTATTATGTACTTCACCTGCGCATGAGTCACGATACGCATCTTATTTAGACTGTAGAGGTATTGGTAACAACTCGATTGTTCCATGAATGTGCATAATTTATCGAGGCGGATATTTATTGAACTTTATAATGAATAGCAGTTTTCCCTAATATAACAGTTCTTGTTATGACCGTTAATATTTCTTCGGATTCTCTCAACCGTTTACGTTGGAGCAAAGGGCAGACACAATAGCTAACTATCGCGACCTGTCGATGGATTGGATAATTGACTTCGTTCCAGGTCATTCTGAAGTTTTTCGCTTCGCCGGTGATGTTGCGACGCCACGTCTGATTCGGGCTCCCGTGTCTTCTTTTGACGGTTCCACTAGTCAGTCAATCGTTAATATACTACAGCTGCAATATATTATATAAATCGCAATTACGTGTCGAATAATTTACGTGTTCGACGGTCATTTTCAACGGTTAATTTTACATGGTTACTAAAACAACATAAACATTAGATTTCATAGTTACATAAATGTCCTCACAATGAGAGTGACTATTTTGATATTTACTGCAGGTTGATGTCGTGAGAGAATTCGTACACTTGTAAACGTGAGTGTTATATAAATACAAGGTAAACTCGGTTATTTGACCCCAATAGTAAACAATGTACCGTAAATGGATTTGATACCGTGTTCTGGAATTGGTCATATAATGGTGCTACAAAATAAACACAAATCTTTTAATATATATGATAAGACATACAAGGCGCTTCTATGAAATGCAAGGTCTTTAAACTTTTTTTTTAATCTGTAATAACAAATAAGGTAAAAATAAAAGCGTATTTAAGTTAAATTTTCATCGTTAACATGATATCAAAACCTTGCTTTTATCAAGATTATATTATACGTAAATAAAATGATTACACAGGCTTGATTCAGTATGGCACAAACATTTTTAATTGTGAATAAGTGGGAATAAAGATTAAATTAATATATAGAACGCTAAACACGCTAATGTAATATATTCTTCTTTATGTTTTAATAAATAAATAATAATGTTTGTTTGTTTAGTTCTCTATAAGTTTCTAAACTATTCATCCGATTATGTTGAAAATTTGGTTAACAGGCCTTGGCAAAAAAAAAAAATTGTATGTTTGTCTTTTAATATAAACTTCTTAACTTTTATGGAGAGCCTTATTCTTCCCGAAGACAGGACGGGTAGCAAATTTTTCAATATATTTCCAGCTTCTACATTCAAATTTAACGTACTAAATTACGTACAGCTTAGTGTTTACTAAAATAGGGAAACGCATATTGTTTTGAAATTGAATACTAACCAGCTTCCTTAAGCGGAGATTTAACCCAATTCTTTAAGTGGCTTAACATAATTTCCGTAAGGTTTCCGACCTTGGTGTATTGCAAGCTATTCCCACGGTAAAAAAGAAAGTGCTGTACGCGTTACACTTCTTGTTTAACGACTGTCCGCAGTTTTCTCGTCTAACTGTAACTTTCCATCGTATTTTCGTTTACAACGTTTTTTAATTATAATTCAATTTTTTTAACGATTTCAAATGAAAATATTGATAATGATGATAAATTTCAAAGTAACGTTCTTCTCAAATATATTAAAATGCTTATCTTTTAAAAGCATTTTAATTTATTTCAGAAAGATAGTCGAGTAAATAAGTTAATTGTCTAAGTTAACACTTTTGTCCATAACTAACACTGTGAGGATAAACTACTTTTAACATCGTCAATGCTATGTCAATCCCGAGATAAGATGTTATGACCCTTGGCTTATGATGATATCGGTCACCATTCAAACCCTGTGGATACTTTGTATTGCTGCTAAATGCTCAGAGCTCACCAACGAATACGTATTTATATAAGTATGTAGTTTGAACACGCGAATGTTCGTGGGGAGTAGTGTGTAGGTACCCACATTCATTGCTTTCCGTTATATTATAGCGAGCGAGCAGCGTGTAATCAAATTATTAGTATGAAATATGGAATATGTATGATGTATTATAAAAAAATGGATATTAAGTTTTGCATATGGTTTGAATTCGTAAATTTTTTACACAAAAAACTTTTGATGGATGATAGATTCGTTAGTTTTAAGGTCATAAAACTGAGGTCTGCCATAAATTAGATGCTCTTAGTGATTTCTTCATTTTGAAAAACGAATACATACGTCATTATATTTTATACTGGAAATTTCGTAAATGAATAACTTTATACGTGACACTCATTATCTTGCTACATAAAATTGTTATTTACGCGAAAAGCTATCCTTGTTGAATTGTATGTATATTTTAAACGAAAAATTACTATTGATTAATTATAATAGAATTATCATTTACAAATATAATAATTTATAAATAGCTATACAATAACTAGGCGACCACGACCGCTCTGACAAGAGTGTCTGACGACGAAGAAGAATACAATAACTCTTTCGATATATCTACGTAATATTTAATCGATTGGTGTTTATCATAATATAAAAAATTAAATGAAATTGGGAGAATTTCCTTTGGGACTATCGTTTTTACCCGTTATATTTGATTGCAATACTGCATGTTTACCTTAAATAAATAAATTTCATAATATATTGCGTGTGTAAAAATTAATTATGTAGCATTGAGTTTGATTTGTGACTGATAACCTAAGATCTCCCGGACGATAGGCGTAGGAAATTATGCGAAGGGCAATCACCGCTGGACGTCCTCTTCCGCACTCATCTCGTGTCCATGTACTGTGATGATGTAATCCAAAAATATTGTCATCACAAACGTAACAAAAATGGATTTTTAAACAATATTTATACTAATAAATGAGATGGTAAATTGGTATGATGGACGGTAGATGAATAAAACTAACCACTATACATAGAACTTATACATTATATCTATACTTCTATACTAATATTATAAAGAGATAAAGTTTGTGAGGTTGTAGGGGTAATCTCCGGATCTACCTAACCGATTTTGAAAATTCGTCTACCAATAGAAAGCCACTTCATTTGTGAGTGTCATGGGCGATCATATTAACCCGAAATATTTTTTTTTTTATAGAATAGGAAGGTGGACGAGCACATGGGCCACCTGATGGTAAGTGGTCACCAAACGCCCTTAGACATTGGCATTGTAAGAAATGTCAACCATCGCTTATAGCCAATGCGCCACCAACCTTGGGAACTAAGATTTTATGTCCCTTGTGCCTGTAATTACACTGGCTCACTCACCCTTCAAACCGGAACACAACAATATAAAATATTGCTGTTTTGCGGTAGAATATCTGATGAGTGGGTGGTACCTAGACGAGCTTGCACAAAGCCCTACCACCAATATGAAAATACTTTTTCGTAGTAGTGGGATTTGCAAAGGTCATTCGTCATATTATCCACAATTAGAAAATTTTCGGAATAAGTAAATCGTTGCCTAAATTTTTTAAATAAAACTATTTTTTTTTTAAATTTAATATTAAAGAATTTATAAGAAAACTTTTATCATAAAATACTTAGCGAGTTTAGTGATTATATCTAGAAAAAAGGTAATAGTTGTTTTCAATTTTTGTCAGAAACGGTGAATAATATTTTTATTATAAATGTTATTTTTTAAATTGATCAATGATACATTTGGCAGGGCGCTTCGTATTATTGTGTATTGGTTATCTCCACACATTTGCAACTAAGGTGTTGCGTCGCTTGTGCCTTTAATTACACTGACCCAATGACGCTTCCGAAAAAAAATACAGACTAGACGGTATTGCACAAAAGTCTAACATCGGTAGTACACACCTACAACCAATTCACAACCGATATCAACTATTAACGGTTATGCAACGCGAGTATCATGTGCCGTTACGGCGCTACGCTTTAACGTTGCTGATTTTTTTTGCATTGTAACAGGTTGTCGGTCCAATAGAATGTAACACCGATTATATCATGAACAATCAGCGCGTAAAATGGACAGTTTTTTTTGCACAACATACATCCGTAACCGTACCGTAACAGCCTGTGAATGTCCCACTGCTGGGCTAAAGGCCTCCTCTCCTCTTTTTGAGGAGAAGGTTTGGAGCTTATTCCACCACGCTGCTCCAATGCGGGTTGGTAGAATTCACATGTGGCAGAACTTCAGCGAAATTAGACACATGCAGGTTTCCTCACGATGTTTTCCTTCACCGTAAAGCACGAGATGAATTATAATCACAAATCAAGCACATGAAAATTCAGTGGTGCTTGCCCGGGTTTGAACCCACGATCATCGGTTAAGATTCACGCGTTCTTACCACAGGGCCATCTCGTTTTTTTTTTTTTTTAAAAAGCCGAGATGGCCCTGTGGCGTAGTAGTGTTTCTGCGTAATTCAAAACGTATAAATCTTTCGCCTTTTACAACATACATATTTTATTATATTTATTTTTAACTTTTGGCGTTCAACTCGTGGGTATAGAGTGAGTCCTTTTCCGTTTCAGTTCAGCCGTCCGCTGTACCATGTCTCATGGTCTCATGTGAGTTTCTGCATAGCGTCATAGGGTGCGAACTTTACTGTGATTGATGAATCACAGTCCACGATAATGATAACGAAATATCGTGGGTAGTATTCGAAAAATTCTTCGAAAATAATAAGATTAGTCAGCTACTCAGAAAATGATAAGTTACTATTTGATGAATGCTGAAAGTTATAAGGTCTCATTACCGATGTCATTGAGCGTTCATAAGTTTGCTGAATGCCTTCTTACCAACAACGGAAGACTAGACTGCATTGTGTAAATACAATACGCCTTTTTCTTTATATTCGTTTCCCTCTTCGCACTGATAAAATCTGAATTGTCTTCCTGTTTCAATAATTATCTGCTATTTATCGCCATTCAGTTAGTGCTATACTTATAATTTTCTCTTGGGTATCAATGTAAAATTGTAACGGCATTATGACTACGACACATGACTGCTGTCATTTACTTTTTAAATGTGTGTTTGTGTTAGCTTTCGTTATTCTTATTTCTATCATCTTTTTTATGGCTAATACTGAATACAGAACAGCAAATAATGTTTCCATTAAACTAAAGCTTTAAAGTTCCAAGCCCTGTATTCTAGTTTGAATCGTGAGTGACCCAGTGTAATTACAGCCACAGGAATGTTACATCTTAGCCCTGTTATTGGCAAAGCGTTGACGGTTTATATTTCTATAATTGCAAAAGTCTACAAAAAAAAGGGATATAGTACATCGAAGTCGTTTGTTTGTAAGACAATTAAGAAGAAACAAAAGGTTCGTTGCGTAATGTGCACCATTGTCGCCGGATAAATAATGTACGGAAGTGACACCGTCTAGTTGTTGCTGTGTCCGTTTTATACGTATTTTTAACAATAATATTATAATTTACAGTTCAGGAATTACTCTCATCATTACAACTAATTATTATATTTATTAACAACTTTATCGCACATAATTGGGTTTGCCTTTTTAATCGAAACTTGGCTAAAATTATTAAAAAAGACAGAGCTCATTTATACATTAACCAAGCTGAAAAGAAAAATAAACTAATATAACATAATATCTATATAATAATAAGCTCTATATAATACCAATATATGATAAATAAAACGTTTGTTAGATAATAAGTACATGCAATTGTTACAACATACAATATGTGTATAAACAAAACGAGTGACGGGCTGCGGGCCTACGGATAGGATCGTAAAGTGATGTTTCCGGATTTAATCGCAATTGTCGGTCGACACGAGAACCCAGTTTAGGCACATTGACATTTTTGAATGGTGCTGTATTAAAACAATTTTCGGTTTTAAAATCTTAAGTAAATTACGCAAGTTCCATAATGAGATTCGATGCTATAAAATTCAAGTGCACAGATTACATTTTCGGATATCATGGGACTAACATTATGACGAGCTTAACGTTTTATCTAGAAAGGAAAAACATTTTCCGAAAAACTGTTAAAAATAGTTATTTATAATGAAAGAACAACATTTTGTCAAGTTTTTAATGTATATAAGGATAAGTAAGAGAATATCTAAAACAAAATACTAGTTGTATGGACTACTGTTAATTTTGTTATGTAAATGTCAACCTAGAAGCATATATATATGGAGATTATCGTGAATCCGTACGTCCGTTCGTGATACCCAGTACTATAAATTCATTGTATTTGGCATTCATTAATTCGCTTTATTTACATTGATTACATTTTCTATGCCGGAGATAACGATTCAATTCATATAATCTAACATCGTTTGAAATGGGAGGTATATACAGATAAAAATAGTTACCGTACAAATAATGCCCGCTTTGAATGGTAACAGCATTTTTTCGTTTAGTATCAATTCCGATTCTCTGTTCAAATAGATCAGACATGGCGAAATCGCGTGTCTAAAGTCTTATCGAAAAATGTCGAGCATGCTTCAATAAATAACTAACGTAAACATTTTATAATAATAATAATTTCATTAGCACTTACTACGCATTTGTTTTTTTTTTTGTGACTAAGGCGTTTTTCTGGTTTGAAGGTTACAGTTAACGCAATGTTTATTATAATGTGCGTTAGTCCTTGTAATTATGTATAATAAATATAACAAAATATGGTGTGTTGTTGAATGAAAAAAAAACGAACCTATAAGATGTATACGTTAATGAGACATAAAATTAAGGTTTTTTTTTCATTTTGATAATTTTTTTAAAATATTATTTTTAATAATTTTTTTTTGTTACAGGTAATAAATACAAATCCCTTCTTAAAGTAAGATTGTAAAAGATCAGGTAAAACAGTTTCTCTTGTTTCATCCTTACATAAATGCAATTATGATATTAACCGCATTGACCTATAACGGGACCGTCGTGGTTCAATGCTTTACATATAGAATATACATTACATAGATCATATGGCATGTATATACACATGTGATGAAATATTAAAAAAAATGCATGATATTCAATACTCGTTTAATTCTTAAATTGTATTGTTATTACATAAAAATAAACTAATTTCATCTTTCTCATTAAAATTGCATCTTTATTAGTCCTTTTACATAATTTACATAACGCCATTACGCCCTAACCAATCAAAAGTACGGATATTCGAATCTTAAAAAATTATAGATTTGAAAAGTATACATATATTAATGTTTTTGTTTTGTTGTTACTAAAAATATAAAATTGTTTTTGTTCATATATAATTATTGAAAAAATATATAGACAGAAAAAAAAACTAGTTTGTCACACATTTCCTTTTGTAGTAAGACATGTTCTAATATAACATCTATGGGAAGGAATCTGGCTGGATATTTTTTGTACGTAATGGCCCTAAAACTAACTGGACTAACTCTCGTCGCCAAATCTCATTTCAGCCTGGTACAGCACTTACTAATGCATGCTGAGTTCGTGTTGCACTAACACCTTGCTATGGCCAATCCTACAGAAAAACGCTTCCACCAGCTGGTAAGTGGAATAATAATTTGTTTCACGATCGTCACATGTATTAAGCAAAGCATTCAAATATCGAAATGTAACTGAATTATTTTCTCCAATTAGTATCATTATCGTGATTACACGCATAGGTGAGTATAGATTAAAGTATTTCCTTGTAATAGAACAACGAGCCGCTCTGTGTCACCGTTTCACGAACCGAACTTCGAGCACCACGCTAAACTTTTTTTTACAACCACCGAATAAAATTTTCTTATATAGACCACTCAATTGTAAATCGTCAACAACTTGTCTATTATTGTGAATGATAATTTGGTTGCCATCTTATATATCTCTATTTTTATATTTTTAATACAACCCAATCTCTCAGTCTCATAATGATAAACGCAGCGCACGCGATTTGCAAAACCAACATTTCATCCACCATCAACCGACATACGTCGAACGCAGCGTCGAGCATTCGCAGGATCATCAGATTACATTACTTGGAAATGTTCGAAGAAGTGTTTTAGCCTGTACTCACTTTATTAATCATCCCATGTGACGTTATTTGTACATTAGTAAGCGATCGTTTTCGAGTTACGATCAACTAGCCATTAAAGTTTTACCTCGTTTTACAAGTCACATACGTGATCATCATCGAAACATAAGTATGAAACATCTTTTATTGTTACCTTTTGAATTACGACTCGTTGACAATTCCATCATCCTTAAGCAAAACGAATCAATTGGGTATGGTAACCGGATATTATAATTGATTAAGAAGTAATAGGTATTTAGTTACAACTTCTTTGCAGTTTGTTTTTCTTTGTCTCAATAATGAGGAAACAATATTTTCATGTAAATTTTTTATTAAATTATTGAATTAACATTCATATAATGTGCCTACTGGTTGCCAACAACGCCTCGATTAATATTATAATACACGTGTAATCGATTTCTGCTTGGTGCTTTTAAATTAATACATACTACAATCTTAATGTAATCATTTAACAACAAACATACATCTTATTGTTAGTGATTCATTTTGCATTCACTGACATTGTTTCTTGGTATGTAAATAAACAAAATTGACTTCAAAGGTTTGAATCATCAATTTGAATCAGTGTAAATAAACGCTCCAAGATCTTACTCCTGGTGATTTTTTCTTCGTTTCGTCTTTTGTCCGTTTTATTGTTCAGGCTGTGACTATGTGTTGTATTTTCATATATCTATATATTTACTACTAGATTTCGCGTGCGTGAGGGAGGCTGCCCCCTCCCTGACGCGTGCGTAAACTGGTGTTCGGTATAAAAAAGTAAGACTATGTCCTTCCTTGGGGTTAACGTTTTTTTTTTCAGTTATTTTTTTATGTTATTAGCAGGCGGGAGGGTAAATGGGGACACTCGATGGTAAGTGGTTACAACAGCCCATAGACATTGGCGATGTAAGTAATAAAAACCATTCTTTACATCGCCAAAGTACCACCAACCTTGGAAACTGATATGTTATGTCACTTGTGCCTGGCTTGTAATTACAATGTCTCAGTCACCCTTTAAACCGGAACGCAACAGTATAAGTATTGCTGCTTATCTGCAGAATATCTGATGAGCGGGTGGTACCACCCAGACGGGCCTGTACAAAGCAATACCACCAGGTAAACTTTTTATCTATAATAGTAGTATTTAGATTATATCGTGCTAATCCCGATATTTAAAAAAAACTTTTTGCGGTAATTAGCCCGTTAGGTAAGTTATAGACGGCTTTCCAATAGCAGGAGAAGTAAAGAAGGAGAAGTTATTAGCCAAAGTCAAATTAAAAAAATATATCTTTATATATAATATTAATACAACACTATGCTGTTTACCATATAAATGCACTTTAATTTTTCTTTGAAAGCTTAGATAACAACTTCGTTGACATTCAAGATGCCTTCTTTCATTAGTTCATACATTAATAAATAAATAAATATCATAGATTATTTTAAATTTCGACCAATGACGTCATGTCAGTTCAATGTCGAAGTTGATTATTTATCTTTACCCCTCCTGCCAATCGCATCGGCTATATTTAACATCACGTTAGACCCACGGGGGTTGAGCTATAACGTTTAACGCGGGTGAAACCACGAGGATCAGCTGGTTAATATGATGAAGTTGAGTTTTACTGGTGGTAGAGCTTTATACAAGCTCGTTTGGGTAGGTACCACCCACTTATCATATATTCTACTCCAAAACAGCAGTACTTGGTTTTGTTGTGTTCCGGTTTGAAGGGTGTGTGAGCCAGTGTAATTACAGGCACAAGGGACATAACATCTTAGTTCCAAGGTGGGTGGCGCATTGGTGATGAAAGCGATGGTTAACATTTCTTACAATACCAATGTCTATGAGCGTTGGTTACCACTTACCATCAGGTGACCCATATGCTCTCCGCCTTCCTATTCCATAAAAAAAAAAGTTGAGGAGTTACTAAGTTTGAACGCGGTTTTCTCAGGTACTATTATTTTGATTTAGATTTTTTTTCGCTTAAGGTAGTTCGTTTATTAAAAAAGGTTATAGCATTAATATTAGATACGACCTAAAGAAGCCAAGTAGTAACTATAATTAATAATTAATCTTCTAAGATGCTTGGTATATATATAATGAGGTACACTTGATTATTCATACCTACTCAACATATGTCTATATGACACATTTTTATGAATAATTTAATGTAACGTCCGCGTCGGCGGTATCCATATAAGCATATGTATATTAGCGAAATAAAGAAATGTCTCGTGACTTTAATTTACTTTTTTTTTAATTTACCTATGGCAAATAAATTATCCCACTACTTGTAATTTTATTGTTTCACTATGCGTGCGGCACGTTATTTAATTGGGTCTAGTAACACACTTAGTAAACGAGTACGTTGCAGGCGTTCCTTACACGTATACACGTGAACACTGACGTCATGCAGAATTATTAATTCGTGCAGAATTTGTAATGTGGCAATACCATATTGTAAAGTATACTAATATCGAAATGAATGATAAATAACTAATTAAAATGTTTGGTTTAAAATTGAATGTTTGACAACGAGGTGGATGCCCGGATTAATATGATAATAATATTCGTTTATCATTTCAAATTAAGTAGAAGATAATGGCATGATTCAGCCTGTAAACATTTTACAAGGAAATATTTCCTTTGAATATTATATAGGTAAGGTAAACATTGAAATTGTTTACATGAAAATACTTGAAGTAGAATCATGATCTTATCTTGTACATATGGAATTATATTACTTTACTATATACGTCAATACTATTACTGCTTATGATAATTAATAAATATTCAATTATACTTACCAAGATCTATGTTAAACCATAGAAAGTATTTAATGTGTAGTAAGTGGTAAATAAGCAAGTCAATTGTACAAATATATACGGTACACCCTAATAGGAAATAGATTTAAAGTATAGGGGAACTGTCATAAAATTTATCGATATATGTATAACATACTAACTTGTAAGTTATAAATGCGAAAATGAGTTTGTTTGTTGGTTACTCTTCCCCCTCCCCCCTTCTCACACGGGTTAAGCCTCAGGCTGAAATTATATATAGTATCTACATAATCGTAAATATTTCAATTGTTATTTGTCAAATGTATATTAACACAAACCCAAGATCGTTATCTGCATGACATAGACAGTTGTTTAGACGCAAAACTGTATTCGATTTTCAAATTTTAATTGGTGAATATACAAGAGTACCTTACATATCCTATCCTCCGAGGTAATTCTGTCAATATGTTCCCTAATTTTACCTTTTTGTCTGACAGAGGTTGTTGACATTGATTTTATTTAGAATTTTGTTCCCGTGTTGTTGTTAAAAATAAGACCCACGCACAACGCGAAGTAAACACGTGCATGCTTTATTTTTGGTTCCGTTGAACAGATTCATTGCATACGTGTTGTTATGTGGGTTTTAGGATTCCGCAGGTAGCAAGAAACTTATGTTTTCAGACTGGATTTATATGCTTTGAAGGCATTTTATGATAATTATACAAAATTTTATATTTTATTAAAATTCCCGATTTTAATAAAATATAAAAAGACTTCCGAGTTCCTGCTACCAAGCTATTGTAAGGTTGTGTACATAATAGTGTAATAACCGCACTAATAATTTTCTTTCGTGTGCGTTGTTGTATATAGTAAGCCGAACCATTGTGTTGATTGAAAAAACTTCTGTAGTTTCAATGTGTATATTATATGACATGTGTATTGTAATGTTATTAATTCCATACTCTTTTTATATGGTATATATATAAATTTTTAATTCCAGACTCTAGCCATCCAGAAGGCCATAAATTCGATCGAAACCCCAGTAAAAGAGAAACATGTACGAAGCACGATCATCGGTACATTTCAAGAGCAGAGTGCGGTCACCTACTGGGTATGTTTTTTTTTTTTTAAATAAATATTAGATTGAAGACAAACAGACTAGATAACAATTATGAGGTCTCGGATGTTGCCTAGAAAATGCTTTTTATCTCTACTCTTGAATGCACTCTGAAACACAGCCGCTAAAAGGACGTTGACTTGATTATGTTTTCTGGGTATAAAGGTAAACGGACTTAATAAATGATCCACAGCTTTTATTTACTCGTATAATGGACATTCCCATTAGCATAAATTGTCAGTCTAGTCTATTGTATTTACTGTAAAAGGATCACTGTATTGATATCCTGATGGATATTAATATTTTTCGAAGAATTCATCAGAATTTATTGCAAACATTAAATGTTCCTACTTATCATTTCTGTCAGATTATGACAAATACTAAAGGCAAAGGGTGATAAAAAACTGCGGGGCTATATTTATTGAATCTGCATTTCTCTCAACTATTATGACGTGGTTACCAATTCCCATGGTGCTTTAATAATGACGTTCGATCACCCCGAAGCCACCTTGGCTTCCGTAAATTTTCACTCATAAAAACTGGCAATGTAAGAAATTTAAACCAATTCTTACACTGTCAACGTATGTCAAACAACGGCAAGGATATAGGGTGCTTTGTCTTTGCCTTTAATTCCTCAATTCAAACTAGAATACAGTAATATAAAGTACTTATATTTAGCGGGAGAGTAACTGATGCTTTGTATCCAATTAGATATTCCTTGTAAATAGCCCACTGGTAAATCTACTCTAAGATGTACAATACAAATCGATCCTGGCCATTTATAAACTAGAATACTAAAAAATTGTAAAGGGACAATAAGTAGACAAAGGGTCGATAGTTTAAAAAATGGATCGACAAAAAAATAATATAATACCTAATTTCCAGTCACTATTAAAAGGTTCAATGTTTATTAAAGTTTATGATTTGATAGATGGTGGCGATCCGGCTACCGCTGCAGGACAACAGGATCGTCTCGTGGAAGTTCTGCCACGTGACGCACAAACTGCTCCGCGAAGGTCACCCGGCATGTCTTGATGACTCGCAGCGCCATATTGGAATGATCGAAAATCTTGGCAAACTGTGGGTACGATCGTTGTTTTATTTTCCTATATATTTTTAATTTTCAATATCTCCCACACTTGTTTACTATGGGAGTAGTTGATTTTATAAGTTATTGTTAATTATTGTTCTTTTTAAATGTAGATCAAATTCAATGAATACAAAAATATAAGTTCTCTTGTTTTTTGTAGGTTCATCTCCGTGAAGGCTATGGAAGATTAATACACTTATATAGTAACCTATTGGTAACCAAGTTGAAGTTCCACGCCCGCAATCCACGTTTCCCCGGCAATATGCTGTTGACAGCTGAAGAATTGGATGCCATCGCTGAGAACGACGTGAACAATTAGTGAGTTACAAAACATTAAATTTTGTTTAACAATAAAACGCAATTATATCAGTAACAGTAAGTAACAGTAACAGCCTGTTAATGTCCCACTGCTGGGCTAAGGCCTCCTCTCCCTTTTGAGGAGAAGGTTTGGAGCTTATTCCACCACGCTGCTCCAATGCGGGTTGGTAGAATACACATGTGGCAGAATTTCAATGAAATTAGACACATGCAGGTTTCCTCACGATGTTTTCCTTCACCGTTAAGCACGAGATGAATTATAAACACAAATTAAGCACATGAAAATTCAGTGGTGCTTGCCCGGGTTTGAACCCACGATCATCAGTTAAGATTCACGCGTTCTTACCACTAGGCCATCTCGGCTTCAATTATATCGAGGTGCTATATTTAATTAATTTTTAAATAGTAGAGTTGTCCACGAGAAGATGACATAAGTCAATTAGATATTTATACTATACGTAATTGTTAAATGGTTTTGTATACAGCAACCGTGCTGTAGTGTTATGTACTCAACAATTAAATACATTTTTATTTTCAGTTTCCAACTATGCGTCGAGCTGTTCGATTATATGGAAGACATACTCACTCTGCAAGCTGCAGGTTCGTGTGATCAATTACAGTTTTATTCGTAGTTGTAAAATAATTCATAAATTTTACACAATATTATCGAATAAATAATCGTTTGAACACTAGTTTATTTTATTCGTTGAACTACAATATAATATGTATTAAAACCGTCTGAACTGTCAAACAAAGTTTGAAGTGACTTCGCCCGTTAAAGAATAAATTAATAGAATAGAGGAGTAAATTTTCACAACCCATTCAACATTCACACATCTGCTCTGCAGCACTATTCCGTAACAATTGAAGTGTCATTATTCGCCTATAAAATGTTGACAGCCGACTTATGGAGACATACTATTTTGACGCGTGTATTCTTGAATGTTATAATTATTAAGGTCAATGTCGCACATCACTGTGGGTTTCGAGTTTGCTCCGTCAGATTAGTCCCACAGGCCGTTAGAGGCGGGCGTAATAATCAGCGGCAGGGGCCGTCTGTGCCGGCAGTGTTCGACAGCCTGGGCAACGCGCGCGCGAACTCGATGACGGCGAGCGGGCAGTGCCGCCTGGCCGCGCTCATCCCGTGCGCGCAGGACTCGTCGCACATCTACGACTGCAACGTGCGCCTGCTGTTCCGCCTGCACGCCGCGCTGCCGCCCGACGTGCTCGCCGGCCACCGCGAGAGGTAGCCGGTTATATATTTTTTTATTTTTTTATATGCGTCGGGAGGGCAAATGACTCTACTCCACCTGATGGTAAGTGGTAGTAGAGTCCAAACGCGACGACGGCCAGTACAGTCGAGAAGAATGTTCTGCACTAGCCGCCCCCGCCTTGCCGGTACGCAAGATGCCTCTTCACGCCTCATTTGAAGGAACAAGTTTTAAGTAGTTATTGTAGGAACAAATATCTCATTAAATGTACGTGCACAGTAATAAAAACAGCTTTTCTGTTTGAATAGATTTCGACAGCAATTCAAAAAATTAAGTTCCTTCTACAAGCACGCGAGCAGTCTACAGTACTATCGGAACTTATTAACGCTGCCAGTGTTGCCGTCGAATCCGCCGAACTTTTTGCTTCAGGTAACAGTACAGTTAATATTACCCACTATGGAAGTCGTGAATGAAAGTAATTATATGTTCACCGCCCCGCATGAGATGAATTGAAATCATCTCGCATTCATCCCGAATTCATCATTTTAGATACAACTTCTACGATTTGTCACAAGACACAAATGTGTTAGAATTTGATCCGACACATGCAATTCTCTCGATTTTTTCTTTCACCACCAAAAGCATGAGAATTTTCATAGGATATATTTTTATAAATTAGCCAATGAAGGCACAGAGGTGTTTCACCAGCTATCTTCGGTTAAGAGTCACGTGTTCTAGTAATAAATAACGTATTTTTACTAATTATAAACTCGTTTCAGAGCGACTTCGGTACATACGTAACCCCTGTGGTGTCTATACCAGAACAGCCTCCGGACGAAGTGGACGCCGTGGGATCCCTTATCGACACATCCGATAATTTTAGCCAGGTATTATTAAATATATATATATATTAATTATTATAATATTTATTAAATATAAATATTTGTCAAAGATATTCGTTTTTTATTGTACGTTTGTGATGGGAAGTTACACGTAACATGTAAAATGATGGAATGAGTCAAATTATTATAGACATTGGTTGGACATTGCATATTATTATTGTATTTGTAAAAAAGTCTAAGTATTCTATATTTAAAGTACTATTTGCATTGAGGATTTTTGTTGTGTGTTCATAAACTGTTCATAGATTGTCGAGCGTCTCAAGACGCGTGCAGTTGTGTTTTTAATTCATAAAAAGAACGTAAAAAATACAGTAACTTGCAACCTTAAAAGCGTTGAAAGAGATAGCGTTAATTGTCTTATGCAAAAATAAATATTTTCACTGACGCAAATAAGACGCCCTGCATATGCAGTCGCTTTGAGTTTGCTTTGAAGGAATATCAAAGTGTCCCGATTTGTAAACGCTCGAGTGTTGTGTCGCAGAGGGCGAGCCCCGAGCAGGAGGCGCGCGCGTCGCCCGCCGACCCGCTCGTGGAGCGCGACCGCCTCATCGAGCACCTGCAGAACGAGCTCAAGAGGATGAGGTTACTTTCACATTCTTCTATATAACGTCTGAGTTTGCTTCCTTCCGCGTGTACCACGTTGTATTTTTTTATAACCGACGATTCACCCGTCAGTCTGCCTGACTATGTAGTCACTCTATAGCATTTTAAGATTATTTAGTGATTCGCAGTATAGAATGCCTGGGATCTCTTCGCCATATTGTATATAAATGTTTTACGTATAAACAATGTTACTTTCCTCGACCAACTGTTTTAGTTTCAATTTTATTTAAATACAACAATCATGACAAAACATTTAAACCAAAATAATTCATATACAGGTTAGAAGTGTCGCAGATAATACAAGAGAGGAACACGATGCTGGGGTCAATGAGAGAGCATTGCGCAAGAATGGAGTCTCAACTGCGTGCGACCAGAGTAAAATAAATCTACCTTTAATTTACATAAGTTTTCGATTAAACCTTAAAACTACGTCAAGCAACAAAAACAATCTCATTGTTTCAGAACGAGCTTGAAGAAGAAAAACAGAAAATGGATATTTTGTCAGTCGAAACGCCGGAAATTAAAAGTATGATAACAAAATTGTAACTTACAAATAAAATAATAATTCGAATTAATCTTATATCAATCAAGGAATATATATATATATATACACTCCAAAAAAAGGAGTGGGGGAGGGGGTGTTCAGCAATGTGACATTTACCAGCTGTTACTTTATTAACAATTTATCTTTCACAGAAAAATTAACACAGACTGAAGAAAAGGCGAAGATATTAGATGAGAAATTTCAGAAGTTAAAGGGTGCTTATACGCAGTTACGTGAAGAACACATCACATTGATTAGACAGGTTAATAGGTCGATTTTTTTTTGTATAGACATGCTAGTGTTCAGTTTTTAAACAGGTGTTGTGGTGGTAAGGCTTTTTGCAAGCTCGTCTGGGTAGGTACCACCCATTCATAAGATATTTACTGCAGAACAGCAGTACTTGGTATTGTTGCGTTCCGGTTTGAAGGGTGAGTGAGCCAGTGTAATTACAGCCACAGGGGACATAAAATCTTACTTCCCAAGGTCGGTGGCGCATTGGCTATGTAATTTGACATTGATGACATTTCTTATAATACCAATGTCTAAGGGCGTTGGTGACTACTTACCATAAGGTGGCCCATATACTTGTCCGTCTTCCTTTTCTATAAAAAAAATACTGGTCTAATTCCAATGTACACTTATATAATAATTATTCTTTTTCTTCTTGGTAGAGCTTTTGGCAATCTCGCCTGGGAAGGTACCACCCACTTGTCATATATTCGACCGCCAAACAGCAATTTGTAGTTTTGTTGTGTACTCATTTTAAGGGTGAGCGAACCAGTGAAACTATAGACATAGGTGACTGAACCTCTTAGTTCCCAAGGCTGGTGGTTCATTGCGGATGGTTTTTAATACTTTCAGTAACAATGTCAATGTCAATTTGTATTATTATGTAGCAATAAGTTTGTATACATAATGTATATACATTATATTTTAACTGATCTCAGTTATCAAATATCCTAACAAAGGTTGTATGGAAGATATCTATGCTGCCTAATCGGGAGCGCCTTCTGTACTGAATTTATTACTATATATCTTTGTTTATTATATATTGACTTATGTAATTTCAAAATAAATTATTTACGTTTTTAGAAAGCAGAAGTCGACAAAAACGCATCAAGCTTAAGAGCAGCCGCCGCGCAACATGAAAGTGCAAAGACAATGTTGCAACAACAGCTGAATGATCGAATAAAGTACGTGATGATCACAAATTTTTTATTACTTTTATGAACAATTGTCTTAAATAATATTTAAATAAATTATTTAAAAAAAAACGAAACTTGCTTGAAATATAGTCCTTTATATTATTATCAAGTAATTTATCTTTTTAGAGATGTTGAACTACTACAGCAGAGTGCTTCATCGAGCGAAGAAATTGAAGCTTACAAATCAGAACTGACGAATCTTAGGAGCGAACTCGAACAAGCTCGGCAGAAAGAAGTAGAACTAGAAACGTTGAGAGCATCAATGGAAGCTTTGGAGATTGAACATAAGACCGCCACCACCGAGCTCGAAGTGAAACTCACGGCCGTGACTAACGAATTGAAAGATGTTACGGAAAACAATGAAAAAATAAAACAAGAAATAAGCGAAAAAGACATCGAGTACAGTAAAGTTAGAGAAGAACTAATATGTCTCAGACAAAAGAGTGGGGATGAATACAAGAAAGCAGTCGAGGATAGGGAAGACGCATTGAAACAGCTTTCTGAACTAAAACAGCAGTATGAACATGAAAAGCAGGTCAGTCACTTTACGCCGATATTTATTTCATTTTCACAAAATGCATGGGATTTTTAAATAATGAATAACTAGTAATTCTAGTATATATACTCGTAGTAGTAGTTTTTAAAATTAGAAAACAGTATTTTTATTTATATAGAGTAGTGACATCTGGGGGTGATTATTATTTTATGGTCTTCTGTTGTTTATGCTAACGCATGCTTGATGAAAAAAGGCTTAACACTAAAAAGTAGTCAATTAATAGTAGAAAAATTAAATTGCTTTAGGTAACACTGCATGTTCTAACATTTGATAAAAGGTTTATTTTCACTAGGAGCAAATTAATTATACTAACAATTTACAAGCCGATTTAGAAACATTTCAAATGAAACTTACTGAAACACAAAGTAATTTCGAGCGGCAATGTAGCAAATTAGATGAAGAGTTGTCGGAAAAAAATCAAGAATTTGATAATATTTTAAAGGAAAAAGAGATTGAAATTGAAGAAGCTGTTAAAAAAATTACATTATTACAAAATAATCTTGATAGTATCAAAAGTAATAACGAAGAAGTGATCAGTAACCAAAGAAATGAGATTGATGGCCTTAAAACAACGATTAGCGAAATGATGCAAAATAAAGAAATATCCAAAAAGCTCATTGCAGACTTGGAGAACAAAATTACGGCTTTAAATAATCAGCTGGAAGAAGAAAACAGTGAAAAATTAAAATTAACAAATGCTCTTACTGAGCGAAGCGCAGAGGTTTCAGATTTAGAAAACAAAATTAAATCTTTATTAGAAACTCTGAGTAATAAAGATACTTTGTTAAAAGAACTCGAAGATTTAAAAGACGATGAGTTAAAAGAACAACACACAAGAGTTGAAAATCTAGAACAATCTATTCAATCAAAGGATAATTTAATAGAAGAAATTACATTAAAATATCAAGATCTGTCTTCGAAATTTGAGCAACAAACCATAGAAATAGATACTATTAGAAATGATTATGCGAATGAAAAGGATTCTTTGGAAAATAAACTTGAAGAATTGACACTTGAAAATGACAAAACAGTTGCTGAACGAGATATTTTAATTACTGAAAAACAGGTTTGTATTTATCAGTTGGCTTAAATGTAACGGTTTCACCAATAAATATTCTTCTTTCAAATGTCAAATCAAATACAAACATCCGCTTAACTTTTATAAGTAAGGCCATTAGTGGTTAATCGTAATTTAATATTGTTATTTGTAATGTTTTATCAGGATCTTGAAACTATAGTAATGGGGTTAAAGGATATACAATTAAAATCACACGATCAGATTGAACAAGCGTTAAAAGCAAACATTGAATTGGAAGCTACATTCAAACAAGAGATAGAAAATATAAAATCACAGTATGAACGTACGAATTTCGAAAAAGACAACGAAATAAAAATATTGTCTGAGACGTTAGAACGCAAGGAAGATGATTTTAAAAAGATAAACATTTCACAAACGGAAGAAATAAATAAGTATAAAACACAAATAGAAGAATTTGAAGAATTAAGAATGAAAGAAAGAGAGGAATATACTCGTACGATATCTGATAGAGAAACAGAAGTTCAGGTTAGACTAACAAGTGAATGGTGTTTGTTGTGTGTTTATCGAACAAAAACCTGTGCTTTGGTGGTGGACATATTTATTATTATGAAATGGATACATTATAAATGTATAATAAAAAGCGACTACGATTTAAAAAAAAAAAAAAAAAACAAAATTGAAAAAATATTTTTTGCAGTTTTACTAGTAACTGTTATCAATTTGTTGCTTCGATATGTGTCACACTATGTCTTGTGTATATAAACCTTTTTTCATATCTCGTGTAACCTGAGCTTATTTGTGGTTTTTAATTTCTTATCTTGAGTATTAGTTGCATGATATCTAATGGCATGTTTTATTTTCCGACTACGCTCTATATCTGCATCTCAACAAATATCTGCATGTGGAATACTTCCGGTTGGCCCTATTAATGTACGTTACTGGACTGGACTTCGACGGCGTTACGTTAAGTATATTCTCGATAAAATAGTTGATTGAAGCTAGATTAGAGCATGCTGAAAGTGAACGATTGAACGCCGAGTGTGAATTACAGGACTTGTTGCAACAAAACACAATCCTCGAAGCAGATATGGGCTCGCTCAAAATACAACTGGAAGAAGCTCATCAGGCCGTCAA
Source organism: Nymphalis io (assembly GCF_905147045.1). NCBI lineage: Eukaryota > Metazoa > Arthropoda > Insecta > Lepidoptera > Nymphalidae > Nymphalis > Nymphalis io. Next base: position 3,582,899 of record NC_065902.1, on the reverse strand, counting down.
GAAACGTAAGTTGTTTTTGCTTTGGACAGACGACGAACCAACAGACGCTCTGTCTTATATTTTTTAGTGTTTAAAAATCCGCTATTATTAATGAAGCTTTTTTATAATATAATTAAATTTAAAAAAGTTAGTTAAAAGAGTTAGTTAAAAGGAATTTAAAGTTATGTAAAAAGATAAAATTTGCATATAAGGTTCATTTTTTATTGTTAATGCATTTGATATTTTTTTTCAGAGACGTGTCGATTGGTCTCCTGTGCCGGTGAAACCGCTTTAGAGGTGATAAATGAAGCACAGTCTGCTTTCGAAAATTCGAATGCTCAAGATGCCAATAACCTAGCCGCGGAGTTAGCTATTAAGGCATTGGAGGAACTCGCCAAAAACACGCGGGTTAGTTTATAAATAATAATTTTGTTTTTCCTTGTATCTTTAGTAATACAACTAAAATCACGTGATATAATTTAGGTTGAAGGCAAAGAAGAAGACGTAGCTAAATCTGCAATTTTCGCGGCTCACAATGCGGCAAAGCTTTCCGCTTACATCGCAGATCTATCCAACATTACCACAGACATAGAGCTGGCAGATAGTAAGTATCGCTTCATTCACATTCTATATTTCTAATTTTTAAGCGATTGACCTCATATGTGTCGCCTCTCTTTTATACGTGACATTGGCAGAATATTTTGCTCTCAACTAGCGTAGATATACGCCAAAAAAAGCAAACATTCTATATTTAAAATGAATGTACTCTTGACTACGGTTTTATTACGATCACGGGGACCTTTCTCACCGGAGACTAAATAGCCGCTTAAGAAACATTAAAATATACTCTCAGGCAAGAAACTGGTCCGACGATAAGGTTACATAGGTAATTAAATACAATAGAGATTATTTATCAGAAGATCTATTTTACTACCATCGTAGAACTGAACACGGAGTGCCGCAACATGTTGACGTCGACGAAGCAGTGCCTGGAGTCGCTGCCGGGCGGCGGCGTGGAGGCGGCGAGCGCGCAGGCGCGCGGCGCCGTGGCGGGCGCGCTGCGGGCCGCGCTCGGCGCCGACCGGCCCGCCGCGCGCGCCGTGGACGACGAGCTGGCGCTCATGGACCGCGCCATCGAGGCCGCCGCCGCGCAGATCGAGGCCGGTCTCCCCGCTAAACGCTTGCACATAGCGAGTCATTGCTTACAAATGTATATGCCCGAATTTAAATATCTAAGTAACTCTATGCATTTTGATTTACAGAAAATGTTAGCAGCTAGTCGAGCCGCCGATACGGGCATTAAACTAGAGGTAAACGAGAAGATCCTGGACGCTTGCACTACGCTGATGGCCGCAGTCAAGATCCTCGTCCAGGATAGCAGGAAGCTGCAGAACGAACTGGGCGATCCGAAGACTCGCCAGAAAATGTACAGACGAAATCCGCAGTGGTCGGAAGGTCTGATTTCTGCTTCGAAAGCGGTCGTGTTCGCTGCCAAGCTGTTGGTGTGAGTGAAATTTTTTTTCTTTTAAATTAGATTTCGAGTATCCCATTTCCCTCAATATACAAGGTTTTAGAAGGAAGTAACCGCAATGTAAAAATAAATGCGTCTCACAGAACGTCGGCGGACGAGGCGGTGGGCGCGGCGGGGCGCGTGGAGGGCGTGTCGGCGGCGGCGCACGAGGTGGCCGCCAGCACGGCGCAGCTCGTGGCCGCGTCGCGCGCCAAGGCGCCGCCCGCCGCGCCCGCGCTCGCCAGCCTCACCGCCGCCTCGCGCGCCGTGGCCGCCGCCGCCGGCGCCGTCGTCGCCTGCGTGCGTGGCGCCTCCGCCCTCGTGCGCGACCAGGGTGAGTGCTGCCCCGATCCGCGAGCCCGTCCCTAGTAACGTGCCAGTGAGCTAGAGCGTTGTGTGTCGTACAGAGGCGCTAGACACGTCGGCGCTGTCGCTGACGGCCACGCGGCGGCTGGAGATGGAGAGCAAGGTGCGCGCGCTGGAGCTGGAGAGCGCGCTGGACGCGGAGCGCGCCAAACTCGCCGCGCTGCGCAAGCGACACTACCACCTCGCGCAGCTGCACGAGGTGACCGCACACTGTACTTAAAATATTTACTCGAGTAGAAACATTTTTTTATATAATAGTAATGAATATAAAATCTGTCTGTAGTAAAATCTGTAAATCCATATAAAATCTGAACAGAGTAGCTTACAATTGTTTAACCACACAGCCACTATCCTATATACCGTCCGTGGCGTCCTAGGACATTCGATACATTGACATACAGCTATACATAGAGGTACTCAAAATGAATATTATGTTTTTGCGTTTGTTAGGTTATCGGTAACATTTCATTAATTTCAAGTATCAATGTTCAACTAAGCCAGTCAGTGTCAGCCAGTAAGCCAATAAACATTGCATTTTTTTATTTCAGAATGGGAAAGTGACAAATGGAGAAGAATGAACGTACCATGAAAAAATACAAAACTTACTTGTAACCGACATGACAAAAATTAAACATTTACAAAAGCACTAATTTTAAAAAAACATTCTTAAATGCATTTAAATTTACAACGATTTATTCACCAAAACTATAGTTCACAATAATTAAAATCAAGCTACTCACAACATCACACTATATTTTATTATAAACAAAAAGAGTGAATGTCTTCCTGTTGTAGAAGGCTCAATTTAACTTAGAAAAGGGTACTAAATGAAAAAATTTATATTAAAAGCACTTTCGAAAACTTTACAATTAAATCATCCTTATTACACATTTTAGATATTCTATTTTAATTTTTAATTATACCATTCCAAATGAAATCAATGCTATTTATTTATTTTTCAAGAAAGGAAAGATGTGTGGAATAATAGATTTTGAATGTTAAAAGTCTTTTAATACTACTTTTATAGAACTTCGATGTGCAGGCTTAGAACAAACTAAACGAAATATTAAGTTAATAAAATAGTTCATGTATGACATATTCATGACATAATAGTTTTTGATTAAGTAATAATTTACTAACAAGACAAAAATGTTGACAATGAATTTAAAAACAAACCACAAAATATTGAATCAAATGTCACCTATTTGTGTACCTATATATAAATACAAGTTTGTTCTTGCCTTGTCTCCAGATTAAGCTTTAAGAATGAGACTTAGTCGTAGGATATGTGAAAATTACTTTTCTACGTACGTATGTATGATAAAATTCTATCTTACTTGCTATGTATAAATAATTGTTTTTATCAGTGATTTTTCGTTATTAATACAAAGTAATTGTAATAACCAAGAAACTTGTTTAATCCTATAAACGTGACTAATAATGTATTATGTATATCAACTTTTGTATTTGTAATGATAATGGTGATTTGACATTAAAGGAATTATCATAGTTCTTAAGTGTTTTAAAATATTTATATTATACATATTGTGTTTACTAATAAAATGTCTACAAATTGTTGTATTTTATATTTATTTACTACCTCAATTTACTTAAAAATTCTTCATTTTAAATGGGACATTTAAAATAAATTTACCAATAAAAACGAATTAATATCTAATTTCAAAAGAATGTATTTATTTTATGTTATTCATAATCTTTCAAATATGGTGTATACCATATGTATAAATAAGTAAATTTATTTTTATATAACGTTATCTTCTAAAATTTCGTTTGTCCAGTTTCATACACAGTAAAAATTAAATAATTATTTACATAAAAGCCTTAAATAAAAACAAATAAAAATTAAAAATAGTTACTGTACAAGTAGTGACCGCGTGGAATGGTGACAAGAAGTTGTTTCGCTACTTAAGTAGCGAAATAAACTTGACAGTTGGTGCGTTCATTGTGTTTTTTGTTCAATTTTCGCTTATTTTCATGTTAGAAAACGATTCTAATTCAGTGGAAAGGCCGAGAAACAATCCTTATACAATATCGAAGGTTATACAACGGTGCATTGTCGCATTATTTCATGATAAAGCGATAGCAAGAAAAAAATTGCGTGTGTTTTCACGCGTAAGTACGACGGTTCCCTAAATATAGTTTCTCAATGATGTTTATTTATGCCATAGCATGATGAAACCTTATACTGCATTAAAATCCTGAAGATAATAGGATTTTCCTAATTTTTATCATTCATAACCTATAATTATTTATCATGTAAGTGCTGCCAGCGTTAGCTAAAAAAATGTCCCGATTTTCGATAAAAAATATCAACTCGTCGACAATGTAAACAAATAAATACAAAGTCCAATAATAGCCTAAATTGCTTCGTTATATATAAACATGTTATTTTAATTTATTCGTTCTACTATTTATCATTTCCGAATGACAAAATTATTTAACATTCTTCATGAATTTATAATAATATAAGATTCCGAGTCAAGAGGTTAACATAGAAATATATGTGGTAACCATTCTTTATTAATAATTTAATTGTGTGTTTTAGATTTCAACATCTGAGGAGAATGTTAATCTAGTACCATATAAAGATGCTGAAGTACTATTGATAACGGAAATAAAAACAAACAATGCAACGGTTTTTGGGTGTAGTTGGAAGACAAAAAATATTTTAATAAAAAAAAATGTATAATAAATATTAAAAAGTAAAATTTAATAATCTTATTTTATTTTAGTTAAAACCTGAAAATTATTTATCTCCCAAAACAGGGAATGCAGTTAATATGGCAACATTTTACGCACACATTGACAAACTGTCTCTGTCTCAATCACGGTTTCACGGCCCCTTGGTCTATTTGTTTCTCTGTCTACGCTTCATTATGACAGTTTCGATACTGACACAGTGACATATGACAGAGTACTTAACAACTAACTACGTTTTAAATTGGATACTGAGTGTCTGAGGAGAGCTATATAATGTAATAGCTACAAATTTTCATAAGGCAATTTTTGGCTGTATTTTTTTAAATAACACGCTCTATCTAGGCCAACAGTTAATGACAGCTAACAATATGAAATAAAATTTCATTTAATTAATGATAATAATTAATTGACATGTTAATCAACACTAAGTTTTTTTTGTTTGAATTACACAAAAGCTGTAACATAGGTTGTATAAATATTATTTGTGAACATAGCCCACAACGGTTAACCAACATACTGACCCAAATACATGGGTCACAATATCCATTTTTAAATTAAAAATCATATAAGCTTTGATTAATTTATCTACTCCTTAATAAGAAAAATAAATTCTGCAGAAGAAAAATAAATAAAATCTGCAGTTTTTTATAATATTGTGGAATTAACACCAGTATTTTCAGGAATATTATTATATATATTATAATAGGGAAATCAGGATAAGTAGGAATTAGTTAATAATGAGAAATACAATATTTGCTATTAAATTTTTTACCATACAATATATTTGTTGTACAATAGCTATCATAAAATAAACACAACAAGCTTGACATAATGCTAACTACACTGGCGTGTATGATATTACATACAATTAAAACAATAAACATGAAAACATTTTCGATTCAATATCATTGTATAATGTACATTAAATATAAAATCTAATAATAAAAGCAAGAAATAATAATGAAACTTATACAGATAGTTAAGTCACAATCATTCAAGTTATATTTAAGTTAAAATTATTTGTGCACAAAATCTAATAGTAAGTTTATTTGCAAGTTATAATCATGCAATACTTTTAATGTTATATTTGTGCAAGATGTTTTTACCCATAATTAAAGGAACTAATATTGGTTTATCAAAAATTTACAAGATGGGTTATATTTAAGTTAAGATTATATGTGCACAAAATCGAATAGTAAGATTATTTGCAAATTATAATCTTGCAATACTTAGGCCTTTTAATGAACGTAAATATGTTAATGTTACATTTGTGCAAGATGCTTTTACCAATAATTAAAGCAATTAATATTGGTTTATCAAAAACTTACAAGATGGTAAATCCTTCAAAAATTTAGCACCACATATAAAACATCTCACTTTTGAAATACTGATTATATTATATTTTGAATTCCATTTGATCATTGGACAAAATTTATGCTAATTGAAACATGAAAGAAGACTAGGTGTCTTACTTAGAAACATGAATAGAAGAATAGAAAGGACGCAAAAGATATTGAAGAGTAAGTGAGAGTTTTGTATCATTACACTAATACTGCATTACAGTGAAGGTTCATGCCACTTTGAATGCCTTTCTCGAACAAGTTGCACAATCTTGACGTGAACGGCTTGATACTTTTCAAACTTTGGTGGAATCGGGCAGAGTCGGTAAGATACTTCATCCCCTGGTAATGGTACATATTCTCCTTCAATACTGTAATTTAAATGGTATTTAAATTAATTCTATTATTTTTTTTTATCAGTTTCATTTTAGAAGAAAGAAATGTTGAGTATATTTTGTTTAAAATTAGATTGTTTGTCAAGTTATGCGAATAAGTAAAGATAGAGTATTTTAAGTAACATTACATAAAATTTTAAATAAAACACAAAATAATACATATTTTTATAAAGTTCGTTGCAACTTGATTATTTTTGTATGGATAAAAAGATAAATTACATACTTGAATTTTACTGAATATAAATCGAAAATATAAATTTAAAAATGCTTACTCTGAAATATGTAGAAAAAGATCTTCACCCCCTTTTAAAGGTTTTATAAACCCGTGACCTTTTTCGCGACAGAAAGATTTTATCTTTCCGTATTCGATAGGATTTTGAAGTGCTCTTTCGGACCTTAAAGTATATATTTGAACAAAAGTTAAAATTGCGTCACATGAAAATAATAAAAGGAATTTATATTGATAAACTCACGTTGAAGCGGTTCGGTTTCTTCTTGTTATTATGGGGCTGGGAAGCTGGAGATGTGTAAAAGTTTTATTAGGAGAATCGTCATTGTTAAACCCGTTGTCACTCGACATTTTTTAATCAAGCTGAAATTACAAAACTAGAAAGAAACTACAAATTAATTATAAAATTAATGAAGAACAAGAACTGCCAAATTACAATCAACACAATAAATCGTGTAGACAGAAATATTAAAGTATTATTAGAGGGCAGTAGTTGTCATGCCGTCAGTTGTCATACGCTGATAGTTGTTATTTTGACAATTGTTGATTGTCAAGACTCAAAGCGCATTGACATCGTACTCTGTGGTCTGTGTATTCGTCAAGGAAATTAGCACTGAAGTTGGCTAAACTATCCATATTATAATATCAGCGTTGGATGTAATTTAAAATAAATATTTTTAAGTGTAACTTGACAGCTTCTTTTACATATATAACATAATTGCTTCACAGAGACCAAAATTTTACGCAAATTAAGCGTTTCCCATTTAAAATTATAAACTGCCTTACCATAAACATGTAAGTTCAATTTTTAATATTAAAGATTAATAATTTCCATAGGTACTCAGTCCAACAACTATTAAACCTAAAGAGATAAATTTTGACATTACTTTTGATAAAAATCATGCGGAAACCGACCGCTAAGGTTCAAAACTTTAATCTTTTAGAACTTAGTTTTATAGCAAAGGCTCATAAGTCACATAATCGTAGCCTTCCTCCAATGATTAAAGAGACAATTGTCAATAATCAATATAAGTAGATAAAAAAATTTATTTGAGTAGTAAAAAGTCAAACGTTTATAGTTCCTATGGAGCTTATTTTTTCTGGTAGGCTTATGCATGCAGACATATAACAGTAACAGTCTGTGAATGTCCCACTGCTGGACCTTAGCCTCCTCTCCTTTTTTGAGGAGAAGGTTTGGAGCTTATTCCACCACGCTGCTCCAATGCGGGTTGATAAAATACACATGTGGCAGAATTTCAGTGAAATTTGACACTTGCAGGTTTCCTCACGATGTTTTCCTTCACCGTCAAGCACGAGATGATGATGATGAGATAAACACAAATTAAGCACATGAAAATTCAGTGGTGCTTGTCCGGGTTTGAACCCACGATCATCGGTTAAGATTCACGCGTTCCAACCAATGCGCCATCTCGGCTCTCAGACATATTACTTAAATAAAATACCACGGTGCTTTTCTTAATGAGGCAGCGATCATGGAACCATCTCGATACACGTAGAATTTATAAGGAATATATTATCATGCCACTGTAACTTCAACCCATAACACATACTAAAAAGGAAGGCCGTAGCCTCACCTCACAGTAACTACGTTTTTTTTTTTTATAGAACAATGGTTCTTAAGTCAGGGAACATGAAACTTTAGTATTCCTTTTCTTTTAAACACGAAATAATTTTAAGATCTTAAAAAAGGGCTACAATAATTCAAGAATTAATTATTAATTATTTTTTAATTAATTATAGATATAAATTTTCTCGTAGTACACTTGAAGTTACTTCACGGAGCAGCTATATTTTGTATGGTTTTCTATCGAGGGCGGGATTTAGAGATCTGGAGGCTCCGGGGCAACAAGTAAGTCGAGGCCCCTAGTTATTTTCCATATACCTAAGTTAACATTTTTTTTAGTGGATGTTTCAATAATTTATTGCGGAATAAACTGAATTATTTTAACAAACATCATATGGAGATATGTTAAAATATAAGAATTAAATTTGCATTATATTATTTCTATATGTATACTATATTCAATTTGTTTAAGTGTTGGAATTATCTTTTTTGTTTTAGAAATTCCTATTTTGGAGGCATCGGGGCTGTAGTCCTGGATGCTGTCTCCTAAATCGTGCCCTGTCTTTATCAATGTTCTATGAATAAAAAGTTTTGGTCAGCCAGTCCTTTCCTTGTTTATAGATTTAGTATAAACACCAAAATAAAAAATAAAAAATTATTACTAATGTAATTTATTTTTATAAGGAAAAGAATTAAAAAAACCGCATATACTCCATCACATGCCTTTATTATTTTTAAATGACTTTTTAATAAGCATATTTACAAATATCCATTTTTTATTTATTATGTAAGATTAAACAATTTTATGACTACATTATATGTAGTTAAATATGTTTACATTAAATACTGTTAAAACTATTTTATTTATGATTTATAACATTTTCAAATTTCAGCAAGTTATTTAAATACCATTGTGCATATTCGGACAAAATCTGCGTTCTTCGAGTAATGGCACTTTAATTTGAGGTATTTCGATACCTTCCCAGTCTCCCTGAAAATAAAAATAAAAATATTATAAATGTTTTATAAAAACACTTACATAACATTGTATTTAGATGACTGTTATAAAAGTTAATCCGTTTTAATTTTGTTTATTTGTTATTGTTAGGCATATGTCTAACTAATTAAAAAGTAGAAATTGTCTGTGTGATCATCTTAATGTCTTTGATCGTAATATGTATATTCTAGGTACTACGCCAGAAGGCTTTGTGTGTAGGGCCTATGTTAGATGCCTTTACAGTTGTAAATATCGAGTATATCGAGAGGTATAAGTACGACACTAAAGACTTTTTGTGATTATAATCTCAATCCTTAACTCTTACTGTTGTTAAAATTAACCTGGAATCGATTTCCGTCGGACTTATTGCATTGCATAGATATTGGCGACTCAGTATACAGGATATGTAGCGCTTTGGCTCGCAGAGGCGTCCATGGCTTAATGGAGAGGTAGTTAGCGCGAGGAGCGGCCTTAAACGATATGGACATGTTGTCCCATCTGTAACATATTAAATTGGGGTTACTTACAAACACACGAATAAAAAAGTTATAACGTAAAACTTTGTTAAAGCGTAATATGTTTTACTGTGAATAATTCGCTACGTTAACATTAGGAAGAGTATCTATTTCGTAGACTAACGGCCCGTACTGCTGGGTTAAGGCTTCCTCTCCCTTTAAGAAGAAAGTTTAATATCTCACCAGGCTGCTTCTTTTTGTGTAGGAGGATCCACATCTTGCGGACATTCATCCCACTTATCATCATCACGATGTTTTTCTATATTGCTGAGCGCGACATGAATTATTAACACAAATAAAGCACATACCTAATACCATAGTAGTTTAGTTAGTCTATATTAAATTATACTAGTACATCCTCTATCGCTTGTTGAATTTAATCGTTTATAGGATGTTGATATTATTATATAACAATGTTTATCTTATTAACCTATTTTTCAAATTTAACGTACCGTTTTTCAAATTTGAAATAATCTTCTAGCGCTTTATTAGAAACGGCGCTCTTGCAGACCTCGAGCTCGGTAGCCGGATAATAGTGCATGTAGTTGACGCACATTTCATCCGTGATCGCGTGACCACCAATCGTAGCCTCCTCCTTGTGCTTTGTGTTGTAAACGCAAGTCGTCTCTAAGAAGTCACCCTGATGATGATGACATTAACAATAAAACGGAGAAAGAGATCTACTTCTAAGTCTCTTATTTGAGGCACTGTCTAAAAAGATATGTATAATGTCATTGGTATCATACGTACGGGCAGTATTCGAACTGGCCGATGTAGTATGCGTATCTCCTGAAAGTGCGTGGAGTAGTGCAGGTCCTCGTTGAGCATGGGCAGCTCGCGCGGACCACGCGCGTGTCGCGTCCGCACCGCCACGCCTGTCAGGTGCGTGTGCAGCTGACTACCGAACACTACGATGCCCGCCGCGGGAAGTCCCTGTGCGCGCAAAATGTACTGTAAGATGCCAGGTAATGACAAATGGACACGAAGTAGAAGAAAAGAGTATAATAACAGTCCTCCCCAAGCCCAGAAAAGAATGGTTCAACCAATCTATTGAACGCTGACATTGTCAATAAGTGTAAAAGTCTAATCGTCAGAATTTAATGTTAAAATACTTTAATAAATCAGATTCCGATGAAAGAAACAATCTTAAGTTTAATAAGGATCTACTATTCTTGCAATTAATCAAGAATGTTATAATTTGTAACATTTGAAATTCACAGTAGAGTAACTACCGAAATATGTCTGTAGTAAAACATGAAGTAATGCTAAATAATAGTATTTTGAACAGCTGCTTACCACACCGGTGCACTGCGGTATACAATATCCAGTCAACGAGAAGGCTTTCTGCCCTCCTGGAATCGCCATCTTATCTGTGTATTCCAATCCCAGTTCCATGATCGCGGCGTCGTATTTACGTCTTTTTGCAGTTATATGGAGAATAATGCCCGAACTGTCCACCCAATCTTTTTAAAAAGAAAATGTATAATTATATACCTATAATAATATTATAAATGCGAAAGTAACTCTGTTTGTCTGTTACGCGTGAACCAATGAACCGATTTTACAAGGGCTTTTTTTATAGCTAACACCAGAAACGACAGTAAATAGTAATTTATTTATATATTTGACTCTCTGTAAAAATTATAGTCGAATAAATTTTAGATACGAAAAACGAAAAAAACTGCTCGATAGATACTCGCTGAACTCGAAACTCCCTTAGGACGATCGCCTTTTAATATACCCATACTACAAACTACAAACCTATAAGATAACTAACTTTATAGCTATGCTTTTATATAAATTTAAAAAAAATACCATTTCGTAGGTCAGGATTATTGTAGTGGACCTCGAGCATAACATATTTGTTAGCTTTTGGTCCTCCAAGTGGTAATCCAGCCTCTTGTGGGTAAATAAATGGTGGCGCACCCATTGCCCAAGCAGCTTTGACCTAAAATTCACAATTTATAATAACAGTAACACTAAATATAACATTTGTCTAGCTAAATTCTTTTTTAATATTAATTACCTTTGAACAGACTTTGGTTAACTCCGGCCGTTTTGGCGAAAAGCAATTTCCTTCAAACATTGGCATTTCTTTATTGGGATCGTCATCGCAATAAAATACTTCCATGTGATGTACCAACCCCTCATTACCTCTCGTTATTGTAGATTCAAACTAAAATTATTTAAAGCCATCACATTATATTATAATTACATTTTTAGGTGTTAAATTAAGAATTTCATGATAGAACGGATATTGATAGAATGATGTAAGATTATATTCTACTACACGGTCCACATGCACTAATCCGCACGGAAGCATGGAATGATCTCCAATCCATGTTCTTGAGAAGAGAGGAGCCTATTGCCCAAGAATTGGTCATTTACGATGGGTTTCTGTAATTTTATAACTCCTTGCAACTAAATTAAATAAGACTCGATAAGAGTATTAATTTTTGTACGATCTTGAATACCTAATAATTTAAATATTAAATAAATAAGTATTGAATAAATCATAATCAAATAATATATACCTTAACAATATGATGAACGCTCTCAGTAACAAAAGCGGGAAGTTTGAAAACCTTACACCAATACGTTGTATCACTTCCTGGAACCTTTAGTTCCTTGTTTGTGATACGTAGCTCGTGCGCGGACGGTTGCAGTGCAGATGGTGTTGTAAGCAGACGAACGCGTATGAAGCCGTGATCGTGGGTAGATGTACAGGATATGCAAAGGCCCTTGGATGAAAACAGTTTGTCCTTCCCACGTGCCCAGATTACGTGGACTGTACCATCCTGGAAAATAACATTTAGTTAACCACCAAGAACGATACCTCATAACCACGGCTCATAAATTAATTTCCGAAAATACTATTATTTGCCTGATTACTTCGAAATAAAGTAAAATGAAAATATTTTTCCTAGAAGAAACACATTATGTACTAGCCAGTATCATATACTAAAGATATATAACGATAATTATATAAAACAAATATAAAAAGTATCAAATACCTCTATAATATAATCCTCTTTGTCGCACGTATCAAAATGGCGCTCAAAAACAATACTTTGAGTTTTCCTATCAACGTGGAAGTCTTCGCAGTTTTGATGATTATCCCGTATTAATTTTCCATTTTTATCTCCATGCATATCCTAAAAAAGAAGGTACTTGGGAAGTTATCTATTTATTTTTTTCTTTATTTTATGTTAACACAAATGCATATTTTTATATAGTTAACAATTACAAATATAGATTTACCTCAAAGTGATCTAGACCAGTATAGTCTGTCCAAACCAGACACACGTCGGAATTTTCCAAATCACCTCTATCAGAAAATCCCATAGCAAACCAATTTATAGATGGTGCTTTTTCGTTAAAATTTAAAGAGAATCTGATTTTTCGATCATTGTAATTGACTCGCCATTTCAGGGTAAGTTCGCCCTTAGGATCTAGCACAGCTTCACTTTCAGCAATAATTTGATCTGTTTAAAGGTAAGTATATAAATAATAACGTTAGTAAAAGACATATGTTAATATAAAAAAATAAATATTTAAAAGAAATACAAAACTACAAATAAATTTTTTATATTATTACGAAAACTCTTACCGTGTTTCTTGTGTATTGAAAACGAATAATGATAATAAATTAAAGTAAAAAATATAGTTAGGGAACATTTTCCTTTCATATTTCTTATAACCACATCGATTTAAACTCGTATAGAAGTTTTAGACGAAAGAACAAGTGCCCACGTCAAGCCTGTTTCTTCCTCGACAGCCAGAGGCCTAATGAAAGCTTCTTCTATTCAAGCGGTAAAAGGTCTTCAGAAAGGCTTATGTACTGCCTTACATATTCGACTATAGAAACTCAGGGTACAGTTGTAAAGAAAAATAATGTAAAAATAATATTATATGTTTATTAATTCATTAAAATACGAAATATTTATTAAATTATTTAAGTTTTGGTATGCATTTGTGGAAATATCACCTTTTTACATTTTTGTTTTCAGATTTCTCGAAAAAAATAAATAGTAATACTATGTATTGTTTTAATTTGAATTTATATGACTTATAATATTCTTTACCAGCTCACATGTTGCCCTCCTCGTACAACCTCGTTCCTTTAAACGAGGCGAGTTATCTTGCGGGCCGGTAAGGCGGGGGCGGCTAGTGCAGAACATTCTTCCCGACTATACTAGCCGTCGTCGCGTTTGGACTCTACTACCACTTACCATCAGGTGAAGTAGAGTCATTTGCCTTCCCGGCAAATATAAAAAAAATAATAATTATAAAACTAAATCTTTTCACCGCGCCTGACTGAATGCGATAAACTCTAAAATTACCGAACGGTTTTTCATACGATTTTCACCAATGGACGAAGTGATTAATAAGGAAGGTTTAGGTGTTTAATTCATTAGGGTTTTGTGTAAATTGATGACTACTGAAGATGTTGAAAAAGTTCATGCCAAATGGAAGTTTTTTTTTGACATTTTTCACACACGGCCATCTGATCCCAAATTAAGCTTGTACAGAGCTTGTACCATAGAAACCAGACAACTGATATACTACATATACAGACATGTTCATGCACACAAATATCTGCCCTGGGTGAGAATCGAACTCACAACCTTCGGCGTGAAAGGCAAGCATCTACCAATCACGTCACCCGGCTCGTCAAAGTAGTAAAGTCGTTTTAGTGGCGGCCGCTGCGTAAATGCTCTGTAAACGTTAATGCTCTTATTATACGTGTGGAATGAACCCGTGACGGGTAGTTTATAATAAAGTGTGTTTTCTGAAGTTAGCTGTAGCTACATTAAGTTAAAGATAAATGTTACTTTACTACTTAATCTATCTACACAAGTTTTGCTTTTGACTGTACTTATATATTTTCCATTTTTAATAACGAATGTCAGTTAGTACGTGAAAATATTCACGATGCGATGTTGGGACTTCAGTGCAAGGCAAGGAATTCGAGACGGTTCCTTTATTAAATTCCAATTGAATTACTTCGTCGCCCTCAGCTCCGGGGCGCATTCCGGTAATCGTTTAGCATTAATGAATCCCACCTTAATTTTCTATTATAGTTTGAAGAATTAAATTTGATGCGTATAAAAAATCACACTATTATTTCGCTAATCCCTTGATTCAACTCTGTATCGTAGAACTCAATGTAGTAATGAAAAGTATTAGCATAATTAAATTCAAATTTTATTAAATTACTGAATAATTTTAGACAGTTGTGCAATAATAATATAACCATCTAATTAGTTTTCATATAAAGTACTATGCTTATATATAAAATAGCATTGTACCTACTGCGTAAAATACTTGTATCTCTATATTTTTATTAGTCTCTGCCAGAAATGTACT
Organism: Nymphalis io; assembly: GCF_905147045.1. Taxonomy (NCBI): domain Eukaryota; kingdom Metazoa; phylum Arthropoda; class Insecta; order Lepidoptera; family Nymphalidae; genus Nymphalis; species Nymphalis io. Next base: position 3,567,892 of record NC_065902.1, on the reverse strand, counting down.
GATTGATTGATCTGAGTAAAATTTTCGTATACCGCGCGTAAGTGACAAACACTAGCTATATTTTTTTTCTTTTTTCATCTAGTTTTAATAAGCATTAATTACATCTCTTTCACACGACCGGTAATGTAGTTAAACGTACGTAATGTAAGACAATGCGTGTGAGTGCTTTCAATGAGTTTTTTTCTTTTGTTTTGTTAGGCTACAACATGTCTATACTTTTTAATATCATTAATTGTGTATATATTATTTTCTATGTTTTTTTACTCAAAAAACGCATGAATAGGTAGTTTTGAAATAATACGCATGTATTAATATTTTTATTACTCCGTCGCGTCTTTTTATAAAATGTACTTTATTAATATAAAGTCATAAACTCTGATGCAGCTTGTTAATCTATTTCCTACGATGTTAACGTGAAATGTTTAAGGTTATACAAAAGAACTATCCGATAATAAATATTTTTTCATAAAATTTCGACTCATCGCTGTCGAATTTTAGTCCAACGTTTTTTAATGTTCAAATCAGATTCAGATTATCCCTGTAGAGAATACTGATTCTTTGCGTAATTTGTTAAAAACATTAATCTTCATTTTGTTTATCTGCTTATATATATATATACACATCAGGCAGAAAGAAAAATAAGGTATTCACTTGGTTTGAGTAGGTACGCCACGGTAGCATGCGAAAGCGATCCCGTGGCGCTCCTCGTTAAGACGGAAAGGGTACCGCTGGTTTTTTAGTGGGTATTCCGATGTTCGGGGCGCACTCGGCGCCTTGGACACCGGCGAGTCCCACATACCCCCCACTGTTCCCGTGGGGGAAACGCGTAATGCGTTTTTCCAGCGTTAAAAAAAATGGTTGAGTAGGTACCACCCACTTATTATTTATTCTACCGCTAAACAATGTCACTTAGCGTGGTTGGTTTAAAGAGGCAGTGTAATTAAAGGCAAAAGACATAACATCTTAGTTCCCAAGATTAGTGGAACTTTGGCGATGTAAGGAACGGTTAATATTTCTAACAAGCCAATTTCTATTGGCGGTGGTGCCACTTACCATCAGGTGATCCATTTTCCAATTCGCCTACCTTTTATAAACTTTCTCAGGAAATGATATCTCACAAAAAAAACCATTTGTCACAGTAATATTAACTGATCGGTCGCTTATTGCATCATCAGCTATTACTGACCTGAGCATGAGCAGAGCATAAGCTAGAGCTTAGTATTATCATTATAAAAATCGTTCAGATGTCCGTAAGAAAGCTTATATTCTTACTACATTGAAATTTATGTAAATAAGGTCGACAATGTATTTAAAAATGTATCAAAATGTAAATCGTTTATTATTTATGTAAATAATAATCATGTCACATGTCATCATTTTTATTTACAATATCCCCTGGAGAAGCTTGCTCGTCGGTTGTCTTTTCACTTTTATTTATATCTGTTAGTGGAACACTTGCTTCGGTAGGCGTTTCACTTGCTTCGGTACTGCCTTTTGAGTTCGATGCACACTGCAATAAAAATAAAATTTATAAATTAATTTAAGGCTATTTAAAATCAATAAATTTATAGAAAAAAGAAAAATTTTAAAAATTAATTTGTTTATAAGTCTAATAATAAAAATGCTTTTCGGTTGACTGATAGATGGACCATCTATTATACAGAGCAGTTATCCTATGTATATACATTGTTGGAAGAAAAAAATAATGTCTAACATGGTTAATGTGCTTCTAACTGTGGGATATAATACATATATATGCATACTACAGGGCGTCCGAAATACTATTTACATTAATTTATAATTATGATTATTTATAAGTGAACATCTAAAAGTATTTTATTTTATTTGAATTAATCTCAACATTTTTCTTTCAAAATTAATATAAAGAAAGATAATATTCAGTGGCATTATTATAGTACAAGTGTAAGTCATATGTGTAACTAAAGCAGAGATCATTAATTAAAGTTAGAAAACATAAAACTATAAAATATTTTCACAAAGTGTTGGCAACTGGTGGACACGAGACACGGGCGGGTGCGATCGGGTAAGGTCGGGTACGGTCGGGTACGGTCGGGTTCTTTCGGGCACGCACCTCTCTTTGGAACAGTATGAGAAGCTCGACGTGCTTGGTGTGCGGGAACATGTCGACGGGCACGGCGCTGACGGGCACGAAGGGCGCGCCACGCAACGTCTTGGACGAAGGGCGTGTCAGGTCTACGAAGTTCTTGATGGCCGACGCCGGACTGCACGACATGTAGATCAGGCGTTTGACCTTCTCCGTGTTCCTGAGCTGAGTGACTGCTCGCATATCTGTCAAGATATCAACAGCAATGTAGTCTACATACGTCCCACTGTCGCATTAAGACAGGATGTCTTCTTTTTTTTAACTAAGCAGAGCTTTTACTATGGAAACCAGTCAACTGATATACTACATATACTACTTTTCTTTTGTAAATACATACTTATATATATATAATTACACCCAGACTCGACAGACATGTTTATGCACACAAATGTCTGTCCTGGGTGGGAATCGAACCCACAACCTTCGGCGTGAAAGGTGATGATAAGAGGCGCCGGATATGAGGAGGCGCCGGGGTAATATTAATTTGACTCATGATGTAATTTTAAACTTTGAAGCGACTTTAGATTTACTTTATATGTTTATGTTATTACTGTTTGTTTATTAATGCGATCAATTATTCCATATCTCCTTTTTTACTATTTAAAAAAAACGTGATAAATGATAAAAATATTTTTATACATAGTTCATGATCGTAATAGCGTGTAGTGTTGCTACTGTTTTGTTTAAATGTTAAATGAAAAATATGAATTCTGAGTAAAATTAACAGCCACTGTATTGAAAGAGTTTTTCACTTTTCAATAAATAAAATATAAACTCAGCTTTCTAAGATTATTAGTTTAGTATAAAGTTTCTTACGGAGGCCAGCTCTAGGAGGGTCCACAATAGCGATGATGTCATCTCCCGTAGCCCTCGCTAACACTGAGGGCAATATATCTTCAGCTTTCCCCGTGAAGAATTCGCAATTCTCTATATTGTTCAGCTCCGCGTTCGCCTTTGCGTCTTTCACGGCTTCTGCAACCAGTTCCAGGCCGAGAACTTTGTCGCAATGCTATAAAAATTTCAGTTTATTATTGTAATGTAATTTAGAACACACTAAAACAAACGAATTTTACAAACATATTGACACTTAGAACACTCATTTAAGCAATTATGTGGCATAACCGTTAGTCAGTTTTAATAAGGTATAAAATATATAATAAAATGAGATAAAAACTAAAAATATATTACAAACGGCAGTCGGAAAATATAAGTTTTAGTTCATAAAATAACAAAATAAATTTAAATATTCATGTTATTACGTCATACGGCTGTGTAAACTAAAGTCTCAAGTGGTCAGTGTATATAGGTTTTGTACTTTTACTATTTTAGTAATCAACGTTACATTTGTTTACACAGCCAACTGACGTCATGACCATAGAGCAATAAGGCTTCCACTGCGTCCAACGTAGAATAGAATAGAATATGCTTTATTGTACACCAAAAGAGTTACAGAACCATTTTAAACACAAAAAACGAACTACGTACGAAAACTATTTTGTACAAAAGGCGGTCTTATCGCTAAAACAGCGATCTCTTCCAGACAACCTTTGGGTGAAGGACATGAAATAAATAAATAAATAAAGCGGTAAGGTGTGCTAATCATCTCAATTTTTATTTTTAAATAAGTAAATAAATAAATATATATAACGTATTCATCAAATTACGCGAAATTTGAAAATGTGAAATTTAAATGCATTTTATAGCTAATCGATTGAATAAAAATGTTGTGTTTTTTTTAGAGGTTTAATAGCATTATAGAATCGAATTGAGACACTTTTCAAAAATGGGTGTAATACTCTATTATTTAAACATTTAATAATAATGTTTTAACAGGATTTTATTAAACATATAATTGTAAAACCATATATTACATAAAATACGAAATTAACACTAATCAACAAATAAATTAACATTGCTAGAAATTTATAAAACTTATTAAACGCAACAAAAGCTTTATGCACTTACCGGCTAAGTATCTATGACGGTACTTAAATAAGTTTCCCAACAGTGAGGGTAGCGTACTATACTCTCGGAGTGTGAGGGCCGTAGAGTACTGTATTCTCGGAAGCACCCTTTTTTTAACGCTGGAAAAACGCGTTACGCATTTCCCTCACGGGAACAGTGGGAGGGTACGTTGGGCTCGCCGGTGTTCAAGGCGCCGAGTGCGTCCCGAACATCGGAATACCCACTATCAAACCGGACTCCATTCTCGGAGCACCCTCCGGAAGGCCTCAAGGAATGTTCGTGTATTGTACCTGAGCGAAGCAGAGTCCGATGGTGCCGGTCCCGCAGCAGATGTCGAGCGCGGTGTCGCCGCGCCGCGCCGCGCTCAGCGCCGCAGCGAGCGCGTACAGCACGCCCGCACCCGCCGTGTTGATCTGAGTGCGCAGGCCGGACGTGACAAGATTTATCGAAGAAAACTTCCGTTTCCTTTATTTTATTGACAGATTCTTTTTTTTACTACTTTTTGATTTTCGCCATCTGAGGTGATGATTATTAATTATTTTCGACTATTAGTCAATTCCTTAGCTATTTACCTGAAAGAATGCCTCCGCAGATATTCTGAACTGCAGCCCCAGTATAGAATCTACGATGTGCGTTGATCCCATCAGATGAGTTGGCTTTGTTGCATCTTCACCCACTCTCCTATAATTAATGATTTGTTTATGTTAATTTATTAATAACACAAGTTAATCTAGATACACTGGATAGTTATTTCTGTTTAATAATATTAAATAAATTTTAAAATATGGTTAAAATCAAAAGGTATAATCGAAATGAAAAGTTTAAATTTAATGACTGAGCTGCATATTGGCATATGAGAGTTGAAATTAATTATATGAATTACTATCATGCGCAGATACCTACCCACTTTATATTGTAAATTCTGACAAATTTAATATGATAATAAAAACTTAATAATTAACATGACTAACCTTTTTTTTATAACCTCGAAATACAAAGATTTGACGCCACACGCGACTGCTTCCTCTGAACTAAAATGGGCCACAAGTTGCTTTGACAGTTCTTCCAATTCCTCCACTGTTAGATCCTTTAAAAAATACAGGTACATTGGTCACACCATTAAACAGGAAAATTACTTTTTTTCAAGGAGTGCTTCCTACTTATATTTATTATATTTGATATTGATTTAGTGGTATATACTATTACTTTAGCACTAAAGGCAAGTCTTTGCTTTGCTTTCTTGATGACACGAAGGAAGGTCGGTTCTATTTCATTCGGTATTTATATTTATTATTATTTTTTTAAATATTTACGTTCTAATTTGAATTTAAATATATTTATATATTATATGGCAACCCTATTTGTCTATGCTCAAAAGCTAAATATCAGGGATTTTCCCAAATAATGGATTATTGTTTTTTTTGTTCTCACGCAATATGTATTATTTATCTTTATAGTTTATAAATTGCTCATTTCATTGTCATAGACTTAAATAACTATGATATATAGTTACGCATGAAAAACAATAAAAAATCTTGTTAAACTTTATTAATTATAAACAAATGTAAAAACTATATTCAATGCTTACATATACACAGTAGGGAGCCAGAGCTTTACTTACTTAAATTAAAAATCACTTAATTCTGCTTCATAATAATTTAAAAGTTAACCCTCGGTGAAATATTAAGACAAAATTATTATTTACCTGTGGATGCATAGCTATGATAAGCATGAGCTCTCCAGAGTGTGATGATTCCCGAACAGTTAGGTATCTCCAGTAACCGGAAAAGTCGGCTGGTGAAAATGGTGCCATTGCTGACTTACGCACAAACTCTTGAAATAGCTGAAAATAATAATTCAATTAAATTGCTTAAATGTTTAATCTCTCTAAAATTTCTTATTTGGCTTCGATTTACAAATATTTGAATATATTATTACCTTTTTTTGAAATGTTAAGTTTTAAAAAAAAATCTTACATTGGGTGTTATTATAAAAGTAAACATTTACTTTAACAGACAAATCAAACAATATAAGATTATATATAACTGCCATTTCGAAATGAATACTCCGTCCCATTAATTAATAAAAATGATATAATTATGAATGTAAGAATATTTACTTACTAAAACAGCCTTTTTTGTTTTTTCAGATATATGAGTCAAGCTCATAATAGGAGCAACGCCGACAGTCCCAGTAACATAGCTACCGAGCCTAAACCCAACTGTGGGCTTTTGTGTTTCATCATCAATGCCCACAGTGAACTCACATTTATTTCTATAGCCTTCGGTGACTGGTGATTTCTCTATGGGTTTAAGCTCAAAACTAAGTCCGTTATGCAGTTTTCTATTTGACTCAATCAGACTTCGCCGTCCTTTATCAATTTTCCATACTTCATTATCAAATTTCATGAGTAGATTTTTAATTTCTTTCTCCTTGAGTTTAAGCTAAAATTTTTAATAAAAATTATAAATATTCGTAATAAGTTTAACTCAAGTTTTTAAAAAAAATATCAAATTAACATCTTATATAACCAATAACCTTTTATTTAATTATTATAAGAGTATAAACTGTCACCCCCCATTTAATTTTCTTAGGAGATGAACTCTGAAAAATCTTTTCTTAATGCTTTCTGTATATTCCATAAGAATCTCCTGTGCAAAGTTTAATCCTGTTAGACTCAGCATTTTAGGCGGTGCATGGTATGCCAGTCAGACATTTTAAAATTTTATTATGTACGTAATAATATGTATGTTGATAAATATTTTTAAATGTTTTATTCATAATCTACCTGATCTTCATAAGGAATATTCCAATAAGGTGTGACAGCATCTTTTAGTCTTTCTTCTTGGGACTTATGTTCATTCTCTTTTTTCTTTTTAATCAGTGAAGCATCTTCTTCTTGTTTTCTCTTTCTTACTAGTGGATCAGGAGCAGGTTTTGCTTCTTCCGCTATTAATGTCTTTCCTACAAAAAAAAGAAAGATTTTTATTTATATTAAAGACAATTACTTACAAAGTTTAATTTATTTTTACTATTCTATCTTTGTTTCATTAAAGAATAAATAGTTACCAAAAGTATGATACAATATAAATAAAAAATATTAAACCTTTCCATAAGTATCCGTTTAATACAGATATAGCTTTAGTGCGTTCTTCATTATTTTGGAAACATGCATACAGCCAATGACTGCCATTCTTAGGTCTTTTAATTTTGCTTGTATTCAAGCCTAATTTATGATTCATCAACTTTTTCAATTCCTAAAATAAACTACGATAATAAATATTTTTCAAACAAATTCTCATTAGCAAATTTAAAACAGTTTGTATAATCTTACTGCTATGCCATAAAATTTAGGCATTCCACGAAGTTCGATCTTAAACTTCTCTGAAGAGAAACCACCACGATCTAAATAAGCATATTCTTCGCTAATACTCGGTGTTTCCTTATTGTCGCTGTTTATTTTATTTTCAGTTACAGTTTCAGTAGTTTCTGACATAATAAATGGTTATATTAACTTTGTTCTTCAGATTTAAATTATCAAACTTTTTTATTTTTGTTTACTTTATCCACGTCTTAACCTTAATTTTTATACACAATTTTTAGGTTAATTGTCATATTGACATTAATTCAGTGCTAGCAACCGTTCAATAATTAATGTACAAATACCATAATATGAAAAAATGGTCAACGTACATTGTACGATTGCATTATAATATATATTATTATTATTTTCAGCCTTTTGCCGTCCACTGCTGGACGAAAGCCTCCCCCATAGAACGCCAACCATCCCGATCTTGGGCAGTCCGCATCCATCCCGTTATGAAGATTCGGGATGGATTATTAAATTATAAGTTGTTTTTAAAAATCAGAAAATATATTACCACGACTACTTAATCATGGAAATATATCGTTTAGTAATAAAATAGATATTTTGTTTATGATTGTTAAAAGATCGCTACAAAATTGTGAAAAAAAATTGAGTTATATAATTTATTTTTACTTTGTTTTGTAGACAGACTCAAGAATAAAAAAACTAATTTTTGTTCATAGTATTAGTTTAATAAACATAAAATATTTTATAATATTATAAATTAGGCTTTGTTACATAGGAAGATGATAAAATATGTTATTAACAGGTTAAGTATTATTATAATTAAATATTAGACAATTCTAAGCAATAATGTAATATATTATCTGACATGTTTGTATTGCCATTAAAATAAATATCTGAGTACACTTGGTAACAATTATTATTTAGATAGTGCTATAAAGCGGTATTCTCCTTATCAAATAACTTTTTTAAAGCATCCTTATCATTTTCACTTTTTTGTTTTCTTAAATTTTTGAGGTTTTCTAGCTCTTTATCAATAGTTGGGATCAGATCTGGATTCAAAGTTTTTAATCGTTTAAAATCTTTTTCAGCTGCTTCTGGATTCCAAGCTCCTACATTTGCTTTTGCTCTTCTATACAGTGCTTTTTCATTTACTAGAAATTAAACAAGTCGTATTAAAACCTTGTTTTAAAATAAAAACAATTATGTATTTTTTAACACAAAATGTTACCTGTATCATAATCTAAAACAGTATTGCAATGCTCTATGACAGCATAGTATTCACCCTTGACTAGTTTACATTGAGCAAAGTTAAGTAAGATTGGAAGTTTCACTTTATTTAGGTTGATCCATTCCTCATCGCATTTTCTTTCTCTATAAATAAAATTTGTTGATCAAAATTGCTGTTTTTGGACTTTCGACTCTATACATATCTTTTCTGAAGACAAATATTTGAGTAAATTTTTAATAACTTTTCATGACATTTTTGTTTTTAAATATAATTAATTCGATATGGATTAAACTTTATGGTTGTCTCCATATAATATAAACAAATATCTTGGTTATAACATAATAACTATAAAACAATAATGATTATAATAAAATTTCTTATAGTAAAATCCTTATATTATATTTTTAAAAGGAGCTAGTGTAATTTAAACACAATATAACATCTTAGTTCCCATGCAATTATTGATGATTATATTAAGATGTTTATGGTCAGTGGTGAGGTGGTGACTATTTACCATAGGGGTACCCATATGTCTGATTTCCTATGACAAATTTAATGTTAGTTTGTTAAATTATTTAACCTGATCATTAATTGTTCACAAATGGATATAGCCTGTCTGTAGGCATCTTCGGCTTCATCATACAACTTTTGTCCGTACAATTTATTTCCCTTTTCTTTAAGTTCTGGTACAAGTTGAAGCCTCTCTTCGCTACTGAGCTGCCAGAGCTCTTTCTCGTATTCATTTGATCTTTCAACTTTTAACACTTCTATAATAATAAATATAAAAAAAGTTGTAGAATGATTAAATAAAATTAAAACATAATTTTTAGTACTTATACATGCCTATTATAAATTCTAAGTCACATGGAGAGTTGATCAAATCATCCAAGTCTGGGTATCCAATTCCTTCAGTGTGCAGCGTCATAGTACATGTATGCTTTCTTCGCTGCTCTTGACCCAGTTCTCGAAGGGTTTTTGATACAAAAGGGTAACTGTATACTAACTGTTAATAAAACAAAAATAAGTTGATAACTTATTTTGTATGATATTATGTGTGCATGATTTTTTTGAAAGCCATAATATTTAATGGATAAGTTTATGAAGCATAATCAATACCTCCTTCTTCACTTGAAAACTCGCGACCTCGCCGACAGCCATCATTTTTACAATAGTTTCCCATACTTCAAGTTTAAATTTATGTCCAATTACCAGCACCATTGGTTCTTTTTGACCAATTTTTTTACTGTCATCGATAAGTGTTCTTTCCTTCCCTAATTTCCATGTTTGGAAATGAAAGTGTACCTGGATTAAGACAATTTTTATAAAAATATATCCTTGTGATTTGTGGCTTAATGTCAATTAATTGCTTACTTTACTTCCATCGGCAATAGGTACATATTTCTGTCCTGTGTAGATTGTATTTTTTACAATTGGGGCTGTATTAGTCATTGTGTGAAAATTTAGTACCTAAAAGTTTTTAACTTTTTTGTTGTACTGATAACAGTATTTTGTAATTTTTTTTATCAATTGACAATATGATTATTTGACATATTGACTTCGTCGATTTCTTTGTTTAAATTTTTCCTTTTTGAAAATCAAAGTACTCTACCATACAGCCGCAACATCCTATAAATTGTATATTATTTGGATTAGTTTACTTGTCTTGTATAGTTATACGATAAGCGTTTTATTTATTTTTAGGCTAAACCTAAATTAAATGTCATAATATAATTTTGGCTCCACAACAACCTTGTTCAAAAAGTGAGTCTATGGTCTACATTTTTTGAAATGAATAAATGCGTTTTTATTGAAATCATGTAAATTTTTATGATACTGAATCAGTGACTATTATTTATTAAAATATTTAATTTTATTTTCATGTCGTTTATTGTGTTGATATTTTTGCAGAAGAAACCTTAGAATATCTTATATGGCAATATAGAAAAAAAGGTCGTTGTTTATGACGCGACTTAGTGATTTCTAGTCGTAGGCTTTCTTTTCTCGTTTATATATTTTAGTAGTTACAAAACTCTTCTTTTTTAGTTATATACTTAAGGAAATTACAGAATTTAGTTATAAGTGAAAATGGCGGAATATTTGGAAGCAGGGGACAGCGAGGTTAGTATAATGAGAAACAATGCTTGTTTCGTCTTTGATTACGACTACACATTACTTTTATTAGTTAGTCAAAGAGTTTTCTAATGAATGAACTGCTTTTTATATCTTTAGATGGAATCTGAGGAAGATGAGAAACCAGCAGAGCGTAAAAAACCTAAACGTAAAGCTGCCGTACAAAGCGATGACGAAGAAGACGATGAGGGTTTGTGTATTATTATGATCTCTTCTCCTATATCACTCTTTAGTAAAGCACTTAGAAGCTCCATAAAATAATAGAGTTGTTACTTGCACATTATTTGACAATATTACATTTTCTTAAAACTATGCCAAGGTAAGTAGGACAATGTATGTCGTCGTGTTTTCTTGTTCAAAAGTGTCTTGTATCTATTGTCGTATTTTATAAATTGCACTTTAAGTATTAAATAATATATACCAAACAATACAGTAAACAACATTGTAGCTTATAAGCTATGCTTGTTTGACCTATTTTAGATGATGAAGAGCGCCTCCGTGAAGAATTAAAAGATTTGATTGACGATGCACCAATCGAGGAGTCTGGTAGTGACGGAGAGGACTCTGATGCTAGTGAAGGTCCAAAGAAAAGAAAAAAGAGTGATGATGAATTGGATGATCGATTGGAGGATGAAGATTATGATTTGATTGAAGAGAATTTAGGTGTTAAAGTTGCTAGAGTAAGTAGTTATTTGATTAAATATGTATTATTTCAAAAATATATCAAACAACCAATTTGAGTAAAAAGCTAGATAAAAAATTGAACACAAGTATGTACCTTTTTAATATTCTTACAATAAACAGCTAAAATTGATTTGAAACAATCTCTACCAAATCTAAGTAATTTATTCAACATAGAACCATTACACTTAGTGATTGATTGTCAAAGACAATATAATAGTCAAACAATAGATGAGTTAATTAAATAATATTTTTGTAATGAATATATTTTTCTAGAATAAATTTAAAAGATTAAGACGTCTGGAAGACGATGATAGTGACAATGAAGGAGCAGATGATCCAGACCTGGAGAGAGAAGTTATTGCTGAGAAGCTATTTGTTGGTGGTTCTGATGAGGTAAGAGAAAGTCAGGTCATTGAAAGTGGTAGGAGACAAACTACTGTGCCTTTTCTTATTAATTATTAGTACTTAAAAAACTATAATACACTGACAATAACATTACTATATATTATAAATATTCGGCTAAGCCTAAAAAGTTCGAATACAAGTATATATAAAATAAATGTTAAATGTTTTTTCCTTGTGTCGTCAATATTTTATTTTAATTTTAAACAATTTTACTTATTCTAATATTATAAATTAAGAACATTAAACAAATAAGATGTCACAAAATGTTGGTTCGTAAATAACATCAGGTTGAAATTTAAAACTAAGAAAAATAACTAAATAACAATATAAATTTTATGTTTGATATAGGAGGATGAAAATCGTTCAGAATCAGCTGCACCCAGAGAAGTAGAATATGATGATGACAACGAGGATTTAGAATCAGATGCTGATGATTTTATAGTAGACGATGATGGTAGACCAATAGCAGAAAGGAAGAAAAAACGAAAACCTATTTTTACTGATGCGTAAGTGATATGATATAAAAATTACCTTAGGCACACATAACATAATTTATAAACTTCTATTATCTAACTATTACTTGTTTATGATAGAAAAAAATATTTACAATTTATGTAGTTGTGGATTTTGTTGAATAAACATTGAGTAAATTAATTTTTTAGCCGAGATGGCCTAGTGGTTAGAACGCGTGAATCTTAACTGACGATCGTGGGTTCAAACCCGGGCAAGCACCACTGAATTTTCATGTGCTTAATTTGTGATTATAATTCATCTCGTGCTTGACGGTGAAGGAAAACATCGTGAGGAAACCTGCATGTGTCTAATTTCATTGAAATTATGCCACATGTGTATTCTACCAACCCGCATTGGAGCAGCGTGGTGGAATAAGCTCCAAACCTTCTCCTCAAAAGGGAGAGGAGGCCTTAGCCCAGCAGTGGGACATTAACAGGCTGTTACTGTACTGTTAAATTAATTTATTGAAACTTTTTTAACATAATATTTATTGTGATATTATATTAATAAATTTGATCAACAGTTCACTACAAGAAGGTCAAGATATATTCGGTGTTGATTTTGATTATGATGAGTTTGACAAATATGGTGAAGAAGATTATGAGGATGAGGAGGATGAGGACTTGGATGAATATATTGAGGATGAGGAAGAAGACGGTGAGATTTTTTTAATAGATATATATTTTTACTTCTTATCAAAATATTATATTTCATTAAATTAAATTCATAGTCATATTTAAATATAACTCTATTAATATATCAAGTAAATAAAAACTTAAATTATAATTAAAAATAAAACAAAGCAAAATACATCTTTTAAATTAGAATTTATCAGTATCAGTACATTCGAGATCAAAAAATAATATAGTTTATAATGATATAAATCTATTAATATATTTGTAAACTAATTTGAATTATAATACGAGCTTGCAATTTATAAGTCATTTTTATCGTACTTATAAGTAAAACGTCATATTCAAGTGTATGTAGTTAATTGCAATAAAACCATCTGGGCAATGTGATTAGGGGCCTAGCGTTAACTTTAATGACACTAATTGCAAATAATTAATCACTTTTGTAAGTCTTGCATAGGCAGTTTGTCTAAATTATTTACTTGTAAATAATGGCCCCAGGCTTATGTAAAAATATTTCGTAATAAATGTCTCTAAATTTTATGTGATTCTATTTGACGTAGTTGTACCAGGAAAGATCGGTACACTATGAAATATGAGTAGTATGTCGTAACTAATGGTGTAGATATATATGTATAAACTAATTAAGCAATAAAATATTAAGGTAGCACCATTTTGTTTCGATTAAAATAAATCATTAATCTACTTGCATAACTTATGATATAATTAAATCAATAATTATTAATATAATAATTCAATGATTGAAGTATAGTAAAGTTTTCTCAGAGAACTGCATGCCAAAGTATCTTTCAAATAGTTATAAAATTAATGTAATTAAAATTAAATTACTGTAACATAAAAATTACAAGTATATGTAAATTATGTGTTAAAAAGATTACCATTTTTAATTACTGTTTCACTTATTATTATATTTCAATGAAGGACAGATTAATATTGAAGATATATATTTTTTTTTATTTCCTCAAGGTGAAAGGAGAAGAACTAAAAAAGGCAAAGCAAAGAGACCTAGCAAGAAGTCTATATTTGAGATATATGAGCCGAGTGAGCTAAAGAGGAGTCACTTCACAGATTTGGATAATGAGGTATAATAAAAGATTAAACATGTGAAGTTATAATAAGAACTGACGCAGATTTTTTCCTAACTGAAATCCGGGATTCAAATTCCACTTTAGTTTGTAAAAAGTTATTGCATCTCACAAAAAATTCTCAGTAACAGCCTAGAAATTCTGTTATAATCTGTCAGCTGGACATTTTTTAACATAACAAATAAATGAGACATCTTCTTATTGAAGTAATTTCCAAATATATATGTATATAATTTTATTCTAGATACGTAAAACAGATGTACCCGAGCGAATGCAAATCCGAGAAGTACCCATCACACCTGTGGAGGAAGGTAGTACTGAATTAGAAGATGAAGCGGAGTGGATATACAAACAGGCCTTCTTAAAACCTCCAGTCTCAAAGGCAGATGCACAAGAGTCAAGAGAACGGTCTAGAAGGTTTGTGTACTCATATTGATAAGGGATTTTAAGCTAATGTTTTATAATTACTAGTTTGGTCCTTGACAAAACAACCAAAAGAAAAGTTATTATTGTTAATTTGCTCGAGCTTGCTCTAGATAATATAATATTTTAACTAAATTTATAAATAATCCATTATAATAACATGATGTTAGGTAAAATAGAGTAAAATTAAATTAATAAATAATAATAAATTACTGTTTTATATGCATTTTTGTGTGGTTAATAACAAATAAACATTGTCACATCATATTTCCAAATATATATTTTTTTCAATTCAATGTCATGTGCAATATAATATAGACTCATTAGTAATGAATGCTTTAATTCCAATATAATTCAACTTTTAAACAGAGGTTCCAGTACGGTAGTGAAGATCCGTCAAGCCTTGGACTTCATGAGGAATCAAACATTAGAAGTTCCGTTCATAGCTTTCTATCGTAAGGAATATGTTCAACCGGAACTTAGCATAAATGACCTTTGGAAGGTCTATAAATACGACGCCAAGGTAAAGCAAATATTGATTATATTTTTAAATATTAACATTATAATAATAATAATATCCTGGGACATTTTTTCAAACACGGCCATATGATCCCAAATTAAGCTTGTACAAAGCTTGTGCTATGGAAACCAGACAACTGATATACTACATATACTACTTTTCTTTTATAAATACATACTTATATATAGATAATTACACCCAGACTCAGGACAAACAGACATGTTCATGCACACAAATGTGTGTCCTGGGTGGGAATCGAACCAACAACCTTCGGCGTGAAAGGCAAGTATCTTCCAACCACGCCAACCGGCTCGTCAAACATTAATTATATATTGTAATGGGGTGATGTCAGATGGAGGATACTCTTTGAAAAAACAAAACTAATTGCTCTTACAAATGCGGTTTATTTTCCATCGTACGGGTGGTTACACTTAACAAATAGGCGAATGCACCTCTAAATACGGAGCCAGCAGACTATCCCACCAGGTGGAAGTAGCCGATAGCACTCGTATCTAGAAGCGAATATTATCTTAGAAAGCCTTCAAATAATGTCCCAGCAGGTGTGGAAGCACTATCTTGCAGCTATCAAGATCCCTATGACTCGATACAAATATTTAAACACACCGAGCACGTCATTATTCGTGAGCGAATCTTGCCAGCGCGTTTCAGCTTTGGTCGTGTATCGTAAAGCACCATCTAGTGATGAAAGGTTTAACTAAGTTTTATGGTTGGGTTTGAGATGGCGCTAGTTTCTTTGTTATAATATTTAAATTTAAAATTGATGTCTAGATTGTTAAACGTTTCATTTATTTGTTTCAGTGGTGTCAATTGAAACAGCGAAAGGAAAACTTACTTCGTCTAGTGGAGAACATGCGCGAGTTCCAGCTGGATAAAGTGATGGTTGATCCTGACGCTCCATTGCCAGACAACATGAGACTAATTAGGGATGAGGATATAGAAAGGTTTTTTAAAATTTTTACATTAATAATAATGTCCTCCAGACCGTTTTAGGCCAAAAACCCAATAACTTTTTATTGGCCCGACCTGGGAATTGAACCCAGGACCTCCGGGTCTGTGGCCTTACATTAAGTTACTAGACCAACGAGGCAGTTGTTATTCATTACATTATATTTCTCATTAAAAGAAACTGCTAAAAATATTTTGGTAATACTCTTATTGTAGGAATATAGTACTCAGAAACTTAGACTTCGTTCTAGTCTAGTGATGCCTCCGTTAGTCTAGTTGCTAGCTTAAAAGGCGGCAGACCCTGTGGTGTCAAGTTCAAATTTCGAACTGGTTCGAATCAGTAAATATGTTAAGTTTTTCTATCAAAGGGAGGCTAGTTGGTAGTTTTTATTCGGGCTGAATTATTTCCGGTCAGGGTGGATTATGAGTGTGGCAATAAAGCGTCCACACACTTATTTCCTCTGCAGATCGCTAGTCTTCCTTGAGAATAGCCGAGAAATTGGCCAGAACATCATCATTACAACTGCACTATAACTACTAATACATGAATCATTGTTCGATATATTGCACTCTGACTTAACTACTATTTAATATAGGGTTCACAATTAATAACTTGTATTTCAACTTGTATCTTTATTCTTCTCAATAACACAACATTAACATATGTTACTATTTACATTATATAGTAAATAGAAATGCTAAAGATAGCTGTTTAAATTTAAAATTGACACAATGTCATGAATTTTTATATTAAATATTGATATAAGCAAATTAGACAATCATCTTTTGCATGCAATGTTTGTTTTAGAATGAAGAATGTTCAAACCCCGGAGGAGCTTCGCGATGTCCACGCCCATTTCTTCCTATATTACTCTAATGATTTGCCTGAAATGCAAAAGTTGCAACGAACAAAGGAAAGGAAAAAAGAGCTGGAAGAAAAACAGTAAGGACTATTACATCTAATGTTTATTCTACTCAAAAGCGGATATTAAAACTAAAATTTGGATAAAGATCGAATAATTAACTCATTTGTCACACGATATATTGGAAATGTCAATTTATTTATAATATTATAATTGAAATAACTCAATAGAATCCTCAATATAATCTATGATAAGGAAAAAGTAAAGTAAAATAAGAAAGTTGATAATTATTTATGCTTATAAACATGCGGTCGATCGGTAGCTCCGTTCGTTGCACCACTGAGTACAAACATAAAGCGTGTCGGGCGCAGACGGCAGGCGCGCGAGGAGGCGGAGCGCGCGGGGGAGGACCCCGACGAGGCGGCGGCCGCCGTGCTCGCCGCGCAGCCCGACGGCGACGAGCCCGACGTCAAGTACGCCGTGCGCTCCGGGCCCTACGAGCTGTGCCGGAAGGCCGGCATCGGTCAGTAATATTATACACATTTTAAATCGTATCTGTCCTATTGAATTATTTTGTAACATTTTAAATAGAAATATTAATGTATTATTAACATATATTTTAAATTTATTAACCGCAAGTGTATTCCAAACTCCTCTTTCATGCACTGCACGAGTGAGTCATTGTCGCTATACCGTAATTTATCTTTACTACTACTGTCAACAGAGCCACTGGTGAAGAAGTTCGGCCTGAGTCCCGAGCAGTTCGCCGAGAACGTGCGCGACAACTACCAGCGTCACGAGGTGGAGCAGTCGCCCGTGCCGCCGCTGGAGGCCGCCGAGCCGCTGGTGAGTATACGGCCCATACGGTACCGGCCCGGCCCGCCCGCGGCCCGCCCGCGGCCAGCACTGACAGCGCGCGTGTCCGCAGACGCCGAAGGGCTGCTCGCCGACGGAGGTGCTGCGGCGCGCCGTGTACATGTGCGGCATGCAGCTGGCCCGCGAGCCGCAGCTGCGCGCCACGCTGCGCGACGCGCTGCGCGAGCGCGCCACCGTCAGCGTGCGCCCCACGCCGCGCGGCCTCAAGGAGATCGACGAGAGCCACGCCTGCTTCAGGTGCGTCGGGTGCCGTCCGCCGTCCGCCCACCTACGCTCTCGGGACTTTTGTGCATTCGTTCATTATGTGACGATAACATTTCTTCCTCAGCATGAAATATCTCAAGAGGAAGCCGGTGCGCGACCTGACGGGTGATCAGTTCCTGAAGCTCACGATTGCCGCCGAGGATAAGTTGCTAGAGATTAATATCAGTGAGCAGATAGAGGGGAACACCGGGCCCAGCTATTTAGAAGAATTGAAGCAATTGTACCAGAAGGTTGGTAAAGGTTTTATGGACACTCTTGTAAAATGTATATGTAATATATTCATATGTGTAAATAGAGCATGTACAAAGAAAGTTATGCTTTTGAGACAAGAAATTCTCAGTACTAACCCATAGTGAGATGTGGGCAATTTTATATTCCCGTGTCTCAAAAAGCACATAAGTCGTTAGTTTTGTGCCTGATCTGTCTCCGGTTGTGTCGGGTTGCCGTCCCATTGGCCTAAAAATAAGCGAGTAAAGTTTTTATAAGATTTTTGCTTTTTAAATTTGAAATAAAATTTATTAGTGCACATTTGGCGTATTTGACTTGTTCGGTTAATGACATTATTGAGGACCACAGAAACATGGTCGTAACATACTAGTGTCTCTGCGTTGTCTATTGAAAGCACATCAAAAATGTTAAAAAATTGATGTACTATATAATTTGATGATATGTGCCACTTGTTGCGATTAAAACCCATGAGACAAACATTAAGTATTCTGCTCTGTTCATCCGGTGAACGATAATGCATATAATAAAAACAAAACACAGCTTTATATTGTAATTTAATAGATAATATTATTATTATTAATTGATACTCATTAAAAGGAAAAGTATAAATGTAATTCCTTTATGTCAGGATGAATTCGCAGCAACAGTTCAAGCTTGGAACGAGCTGAGAGCAGAAGCAGTCACACTCGCTCTCACTAAGATAGTAATGCCAGAGCTTAGACGAGAATTACATGCTGTGCTTTTGCAAGAATCTAAAGAATATGTACTCAAGTGAGTAGAAATGGTTTAATCAATTGATATAAATACAATATACGTTTGTGGCTTAAGATTTACGACTAATTATATCATCAATGCAGGTGTTGCCGTCGAAAACTGTACGATTGGTTGAAGGTCGCCCCTTACGAGTCCAGAGTTTCCGATGATGATGATGAAGAATGGGATGCTTCTAATGGTATATAAAAAAATATATTAATGGCAGTTTAAAATATTCATATAACATTTTTATTACAATTTACAAGTAAAATAAGCTCGGGCTAATCTGTGAGGTTCAGAAAAAAAAAAATATATATATATATATTACTTGACCATGGATGGATATTTTTGAATATTGACAAAACAAAGGAAAATATACAAATGGGGCATTTGTTGATTATGATCGATCGCCTGTCCCCACATAACGGCCGCATAACATGTCGGTATGAGGTGTGAGTTGAATGGTGTGGTGCAGGGCTGCGCGTGATGTCGCTGGCGTACGTGCCGGACCGTGCGCACTGTGCGTTCGCGTGCGTGGTGTCGGCGGGCGAGGTGGCGGACCACCTGCGCCTGCCGCACCTGCTGCTGCGCCGCAACGCCTGGGACGCGCTCGAGCGCCGCAACAAGGAGGCCGACATGACCGCGCTGCGACGGTCAGTTGCACCCCTACCCATACCAGTACGGTCTATGGCCGATTTATTCATTTCGGAATTTAATTATGTGTATATGGCAGTCAAAAATGTAGGTAATAATAAATATAATATCAGATACGGGGTCCATAAAATATTTGCACAAAATATTAGCTTCCACAGGGTGTTAACACCCTATGAAAGCTAATCACCTAACAAGCTAACCACGATTAAGAATAATCATTATAAAATCATCGTACCATGTTGATGACTCTGTATGCATGTGATTGACTGTTCTCTTTCTATTATGTGTTTGACTAGAAGTATATATTATGTATATTTTGCAGATTTATTCTTCGGAAGAAACCCCACGTTATAGTAATAGGCGGTGAGTCTCGCGACGCTCTCAACATTAAAGCCGATGTAACAGAATGCGTGCAGCAGCTAGTGGAAGACGAGCAGTTCCCTCGCATTCCAGTAGAAATAGCAGACAACACCATCAGCAAAATATATAGCAACAGTATCAAAGGACGAGTGAGTCGATAGAAAAACCATTAACAATATTATTTATAGAAATAAATTGTTATTACAAACACACTATTTCATATTCTATATTTTATTATATAATATACCTTGTGTTTCAGAATGACTTCAGGGAATATCCGGACACATTAAGGCAGGCGATATGCCAAGCTCGTCTATTACAAGATCCCCTCATGGAAATATCACAACTATGTGGGCCGGACGAAGAAATCTTATGTCTACGATATCACCCGCTGCAGGATCACATAACGAAAGAGGACTTACTCGAAGGAATCGAATTGGAATTCGTAAACCGTGTGAATGAAGTTGGTGTAGACGTTAATGAAGCGGTTTTAACAGGGAGAGGAACGGAGCTATTACAATTCGTATGTGGTTTAGGTCCAAGAAAGGCTCAAGCTTTAATTAAATTATTCAAACAAACTAATCAGAAGTTAGAAAATAGAACGCAACTCGTGACAGTATGTCACATGGGTCCAAAGGTCTTTATCAACTGTTCTGGTTTCATTAAAATCGACACGAACAGTCTGGGTGATAGTACAGAGGCGTATATAGAAGTTTTGGACGGGTCTCGTGTTCATCCGGAAACTTACGAATGGGCGAGGAAAATGGCCGTTGATGCTCTGGAATACGAAGATGAAGACGCTAATCCTGCAGGTGCTTTAGAAGAAATCCTCGAGGCACCAGAAAGACTAAAAGACTTGGACCTTGATGCATTCGCAGAAGAATTAGAGAGACAAGGTTTCGGTAACAAGAGCATAACGTTATACGACATACGAGCGGAACTAAACTCTAGGTACAAGGATCTAAGGGTATCTTATCGTTCGGCAACCGCTGAAGAAATGTTTGATATGCTTACCAAAGAGTCTCCTGAAACATTGTACGTAGGAAAATTAGTATTAGCAACGGTAATTGGCATCACGCACAGGAAACCCCAAAGAGAAATGTTAGACCAAGCGAATCCGGTGAGAAACGATGAGACTGGTCTGTGGGAGTGTCCCTTCTGCCACAAAAATGATTTTCCTGAGCTTTCAGAGGTAAATATAAATTATATAATATTGTTTTCTAAAAACATTGTTAATTATGTCAAGAATTTATATAAAAAAAAAAGAATTTGGCACATACTTGATGAGATTTCTTGATCTTTGTAATAATTATACTTTCTGAAAGTTGTTGTAAATTTCAAGGTGTGGAATCATTTCGACGCGGGCGCATGTCCCGGACAAGCGACAGGAGTGAGAATTCGTCTCGACAACGGTCTCTCAGGATATATTCACATAAAAAACCTGTCAGATCGACACGTAACAGATCCTACGGAACGGGTGCGGATAGGGCAGACCATACACTGTCGGATATTAAAGATAGATGTTGAAAGATTTTCGGTTGATTGTTCTTCAAAATCATCAGATTTATTAGATAAAAACAATGAATGGAGGTAAGAATGTTATCTTTATATTTTATTAAATTAACTGTACTATAACAGTGTGAATAGTTGTAATCAGTTATTTCATTTTAGACCATCGAAAGATCCATATTACGATCAAGAGTCCGAAGAAAAAGATGTCCGCAAGGACACCGAGGCCAAACAAACGAAGGAGCGCTTGCAATACGTGAAGCGAGTGATTGTTCACCCCGCCTTCCACAATATCAGCTTCGCGGAGGCAGAAAAACTCATGGAGAATATGGCGCAAGGAGAAGTCATCGTCAGACCTAGTAGTAAGGTAGGGGTGTTTTACTCTATTGTTAAGTAGCAGTAGTTAGTAACCAAATGGCGTTAACAAAAAACCTCGATATTGCAGGGCTCTGATCACCTCACTGTGACATGGAAGGTGGCAGATGGTATATGTCAGCATATCGATGTGCGAGAAGAAGGCAAAGAAAATGCTTTCTCTCTAGGTTTGTACTGAGTTTTTTTTAAATGTTTTCCTTGTTTTCTGTTGCACATTACGTTATTGTATTTATTTATCCTTTCTATTACAGGTCGGAGTCTGTGGATACAAGGGTCGGAATTCGAAGATTTGGATGAAATCATCGCCCGATATGTCACCCCAATGGCGAGCCACGCGCGAGACCTTATATCCTACAAGTACTACAAGCCGCTGGGTGGCATGAGGGACAAAGCCGAGGAGATCCTCAAGGAGGAGAAGGCCAAAAATGCGAACAAGATTCACTACGTCATATCCGCCGCGAAAAACCACCCCGGCAGGTTTCTCCTGTCCTACCTGCCGAGGGCGAGGTGCACGCACGAGTACGTGTCGGTGACGCCGGACGGGTACAAGTTCAGGCAGCGGATGTTCGACTCGCTCGGCGGCCTGCTCAAGTGGTTCAAGGAGCACTTCCGGGACCCGCCGCCGTCGGGCACGCCCACGGCGCGCACGCCGGCGCTGCGCACGCCGCACGGCGGGCTGCCGTCCGCGCTGTACCACACGCCCGCGCCGCACACGCCCGCCTTCCACACGCCGGCGCACACGCCCGGCCCCGCCTACGTCAACACGCCCTACACGCCCTCCGCGCAGACCCCCTACATGACGCCCTTCGCCACCACGCCGCGCCAGCCCGACTTCCTGGCGCCGACCGTCCCGCGCCACAAGCAGGTGCAGCTGCCGGTGTACACGGAGCCGTCCGACTGGCAGAAGGCGGCCGAGGACTGGGTGCGGCACCGCTCCGTGCGCGACACGCCCGCCACGCCGCGCAGCAGCGAGGGCATGTCCACGCCGCGCGAGTCCAGCCGCACGCCGCGGATGGACTCGCGCTCCACGCCGCGCCACGACCTGCGGGGCACGCCGCGCCACGACCTGCGCTCCACGCCGCGGCACGACGGGCGCGGCACGCCGCACGGCCACGGCTCGGGCCGCTCGTCGCGCGCGCACTCGGTGCGCTCCACGCCGCACACCAACACGTCGCCGCGCTCCATGTCGCTCGGCGACGCCACGCCGCTGTACGACGAGAACTAGGCCGCGCTCGGTGCTGCACACGTTTTGTATTCGTAGGGCCCGGTTGCCTCTCAGTGCTCGTCGCGGGGCGTTCGCGGGACGTTCGCGGAAGCTTGTCGGCTAGTGTGTCGTATTCACGCGGAATTAAATATTATTCGTCTTATATTAGACATATCTATGCTCTTCACTTTTGCTATTTTTCTTGTATCTTGTGTATTTCTGTGACGGAGCTCCGATTGCAGTGTTTAGAAGTATTATAAAATAGCTAAATGAATTGAAAACAGAGGCCTCGGAATGAGTAGATAGCAAAGGTATATAATAGTCGAAGGTATTGATTTCTCTCTAAATATAATAAATCGAGATTGTAGTCAATGATGTTTTGCCATCGGATGCACTTTTTTATAATTTAAGGCGTTTTAATAATATCGTTAGTTACGCCGATTTTGTCCATTGTATACAATTATGAAACTTATGACTATTTATTATTTTAAATTGAAAAATTAGGCAATAATAATAATTGTAACTCTATATTTTTTTAATATACCAAGTAGTTGGTAGCATTTAAAAATGTAATCCTTCCAAATATGTCAAGTGTCAGACGATGCCTCCGTATGGTTCAGTGATGTAACTACGGCTTAAAACTAAACCGGAAAAAAACAATAGAAATGCCTTATAGATGGTTAGTGACGTATAACAGACACACGATGTATTCTGCCATTAACTTGCGGAAAAATTAATAAAGGTTATGAGAAACTATTTTTGTTTTTTATTTTTTTTAAACAAGCAAAGTCCTCTAAATTACAACAGCTTTTGTTTTTAATAAAACGCAATTGGGTTTGTTGCGTTTTGTTCTACCCATAGTTGGAACATGCCATAATGAGTACTTAATTCCAGTCATTTTGCTCTAAACAGGACGTATGTGGTTAAAGCAAGGACTACTTCTTAAAAACCCCTGGTCATAAGTTAAATAAAATTCGGTATACGAAAAATATGTTTCACTTAAACCTCTAATACGACATATGGCTGGGCAGCCCTTTGTAATTTATATATTTAATCTGTGCTAAGGTGCTCGTATAATGGAAAATAAGCATTTTGGCTTGAATAGTGTCAGCATGTCTGTGGGTGTGTGCGCGTGTAACATGAGTGAATATAAAAAAGTAATGAATATTTAAATATTTATTTAATTATATTTGAAGAATTTCAGTTTTAAACAATTTTTGAGTCTCTTTAATTCCAAAAACTTCGTTTTTCCAAGTCCTTACCCACAAAAAAGTGCAGTAGAATAAAATCATATACATTTTTTTTAAATTAAAATTGGTAGATTGGATATGGGGCGTTTTTTATAAGATGAGAAGACGGACGTGCAAATGGGGCATATGATGGTAAATGGTCACTGTCTCTCATAGACATGTCAATAAGATAGGTATAATTACATCGGCAATTCGTTATCAACCTCGAGAAGACAACAATAATATTATTGGCGGTAGTAGGTCTAATGGTACATATACTGTACGGTAATAATACATGATGAGTAGGGGGTACCATTGTCTGTCAATCTGTAATCGCAGCGTGCGACTGCGTTAAACTCAGTAATATACTAACAAAAGCCGGAAAACTGGACATGTGAACATTTGGCAGACAAAAATTTATGTACCCGGACACCTTGCAACCAAATCTATGACAGGACACAAAACAAAAGTCGTTACTTTTGTCTCCTGTCATAGATTTGGTTGTTACTTTAGACCCGCCGTTGCGGTCTAAAGTAACAAACGCTCTATAGAAGTCATGGTTTTCATGTTGTCTAGCGGTTTTCTACAAAAGTAACTTAACGAAAATAAAGTAACAACTAAGGGCTACATGCAAGCAACCTTGCCACAGAAAAAACTGTTCTACAAATCTTATCTCGGCGTGAAAAGGTTTCTCGGTTGAGGTTTGGGCGGTTGTTAGGTAGACTATGTCCTTTTCAGTACCCCTAACAACGTTTATGCAAAACTACATGATAATCGGTTGAGTAGTTAAGACGGGAAGCGTAACAAATAAACAAAACCAATTCACAGGAGAGGATGTTAAATTGAAGTGGCAGTGGGCGGGGCACATTGCTCGCAGAACCGACGGCCGCTGGGGCAGAAAGGTTCTCGAGTGGCGACCACGAACCGGAAGACGCAGCGTGGGCAGGCCCCCTACAAGGTGGACCGACGACTTAGAACGAGTCGCGGGAAGCCGTTGGATGCGGGCAGCGCAAGATCGGCCAACGTGGAAATTCTTGGGGGAGGCCTTTGTCCAGCTGTGGACGTCTTTCGGCTGATATGATGATGATGATGATGAATTGTAGTATTTACAAAATTGCAAAATCATTATTATTTATACTTCAAAATAATAAAAAATTGCACTAAAGCAGAAAGCAATAATTACACATCAGCATAAACAAAAACTCATGTATGATGATGTCACGCTTGTTCAATATATACTTAAATAGAAACATGTAAATATTTTGTTTCACATACAACCATCTCCTCGTTTATTAATATTTAAAAAAAAATCTTTTTAATTGTCAAAATTAAAAAGCAAATTTTTTTTTTTACATATGACTTACAAGCACACAAACGTCATTTTACCAAATCGTATTAAAAGTAGAGCATCGGAATATATCAAAAAAGAACTCAAGAATTATTTTAATTTAAATTATTTTAATTATTTTTCCAGCAATTAAACTATATAAATATCTTAATTAAATACAATTAAATCAACAAATGTTGTGACACACCAATTTTTATCATTCTTATAATTTTGCCATCATTAACTAAATATACAGGAATGTTGTATATGTATGTATAGTTTTACAGACATTCTTGAAAATTACGCTTAGTGAGGGAAACCCGGACCGCCAACATCTTGCACTTGCTACATTGTTATGTTGTTAAGCCGAATTGAATAATTGACATGTCGGGAGTCTCTTGCAAATTGAATTTGAATAGCTTTACGAGTTACATTTAGATCGTAAGCTGTTTCTATTCTGATATGGTTCCCTAATGTTTGACAAAAAACGCATGAGAAAATATAAGAAATTTGTAAAAAACATTTAAGAAACCATTCAGGTGACAAAAATTCTGTAAACGTATCGTATTTTTTTTATAGTGTAGGTAGGTGGACGAGCACATGGGCCACCTGATGGTAAGTGGTCATCGACGCCCATAGACATTGGCTTTGTAAGAAATGTTAACCATCGCTGACACCACCAACCTTGGAAACTAAGATGTTATATCCCTTATGCCTGTAATTAAATGCCTCACTCACCCTTCAAACCGGAACACAACAATATTTACAACTGGTGTTTTGCGGTAGAATATCTCGTGAGTGGGTGGTACCTACTTAGACGAGCTTGCACGAAGCCCTACCGCCAGTAAAAGAAAATGTTTTATTTAGCAAATGTGCTGATTGATAAAGTTTAAGGTAAGTATATTTTTTTATATTCTAAATAAAATCTAACCCGTATATATTTATTAGGTACTTAAAATTGTGTTAATCATTTATTAAAATAATTAATTATACAAAGAACAGTAGTTTGTATAAAGATGTTTATTCATTTTATCAAAAGTTGTTTGTTAAATGAAATTTAGTCATTTGTTTTATATCAAATGCAAACACCCCAAGCAACATTGATTAACTATTAATCTAAATTTTAATTCGTACATAGTACATTATGTTTACATGTATCATTATGTCGGTATCGTTTTATTCAAACGTTACATATAAAACGGGGCACTAAAATTAAAATTCAAGCAAGCATTTTTTCTACTCGAGTAGTATCATCGAGCATATTTGTTGTTGCGTTACGTTTTTGCTGAAAGGAGTTTTACATTTGTAATTTACATCTTAAAATCTGGCTATGATTTAAATGAATATTTTTTTAAGAAAATAATTTAATATTGAGTACAATTAGTACCTACGTGCAATGATTTTAAATGTAGCTTTAATATTATTTGTCATGATGTCAACAGAATTTGCAGTTTTCATATTGCGCGTGTTTAATGTTTTAAGGTAAAAATGTTTATTCGAATAAACAACGATAATCCCATGTAATAAAATTCTAGATAAAGTGGTTATGTATTGGAGAACTATTCGCACTACCGTTTTCTAATAAAAAAAATAATGAATACGGATAAGATCACAGATATATGTCGTGTATAAAAATAACATTTTTGATGATTGAACTTGAGTATGATGCGTTGATTTATTTAATAAATTATTAATAATTAACAACGGCTAGTAAGAGTACAGTAAACAAATCAGTGACTTATTACAATTCATAGAAAATAAAACGGACAACTACTGAGATATTTTAATCATAATTTATAATTTAAAAAAACTGAATTGTTTTTTTACCTGAAAAGTTGCCTGCTATGCTAACTTAAGCTCAAGATCTCACTTTAACAGTGAGTTTAGATAAACATCGTTTTTCACTATCAGAGTGTTTTTGCTTCAAATTTCTGAAGTAAATGTGAAGAAAATGAATAAGGCTTTTTATTGTATTTTTTTGACACTCTTTTTAAAATTAAAAACCAAAACTTTATCTAAATACAATGTTTGACCGAAATCGTTAGAGCAGTTTCCAAAATAACATACAAGAAATAAATTTATATATTATATATACAAGAATTGCTCATTTAATATTTTTTCTATTTAATTGACAAGTGTCTTCGGCGAAGATATCAAGTAAAACACGGTTCACAAATCTCTAATTTTTTACCAATATTCGGATATATATTGTTATCACAAAATAGTCTTTTTTCTCGTATAGCTCTTAATATATACATACGTATTTATTACTATAAGGGCACATATCCGTACTTTCAAATTATCTATCTCAATCACTAATGCGTACCATTATATTATCATAACAATTGTAAGTTATCTATTCATTTGCTTCTGTATAAGATGGCAGTATCATTAGGAAATGGACTCATGACAGGTTATTGCAACGCCAAACCTACCATTATTGCGACAGCCTAAAGTTCTCAGTCCGCAGTGCGCGTGATGCTAGCGGATTATGTCATGGACCAGTCTGCCGGCACACTCGAAGAAACGCGCGCGCGCAGCGGATTTCCGCACGATTTATCATTTAGTTGTTTCGCGAAATCCATAGGTTTTGTTTATAAATGTGAAAACTGCTAAGGTTTCTGGAAAACGGAATTGCTTAAAATACTTTTTTTTATTTTGATAGAAATATTTTAATATATTGTATATCTTAATTAAAATATAATAATAATACATTTAATATTGAATATTATATCGTATTTTAAAAATGTTATCATATTAATAATATTAATTCATAATTGATTTACTGACGTTAAAAAATTTAACAATATTTCTTTTATAATTGTTGAAATATTAACAAAATTTAAAACCATTTATAGACGCGATTTGATTCATATGTAAATGCAAACATAAGAAATAATAAATCAATCGTTTTGAATAAATACTTAAGCTTTGTAATCAGTGTTGTTGAAATGGCTTATTGATATCTTTGTATTGGTTGATACTAGAATGGTGAACATATTTATTTAACGTACTTAACCATGGATTTATACCTAGGCTTACAAAGGACCGGCCTAGGGGCTAAAATAATATAATTATTTATTCTAATGGTAACGTCCTCAAATATTATACTTTCGCAAATATTCCGTTACCGTTAAGCGTGTTCTTGTTATGTCTTTGACCAGTCTACGTGTTTTGAATTTAGTTGTTTAAGATTGTATTAATTAATAATAAATAAAATAAAATAGATAGCAATAAAAATGTAGCATTCAAAATAGAAAGTTTTATAGATAAAAACGGGTTATAGTATTAGCGATTATAATTTTAATTGAAGAATAGCCTTAAGTCTTCTTATATTCATAGTAACGTTACTTAGAATAGTATATAGACAAAAATATTTTAACAGTTTAGAGTATAAAAGGTCATTATAGATAGTAATACTAATGATGGACCGATTACTAGTTTATTATGACAAATCAATTTTCATTCAATTTTGCGCTTAGATACCAGTATCACTGGATTGTTCACTAGGAATACAACCCGCTCACTTGCTGCCTCTGCCCTTGCTTCACACGCAACTCGCGCACACTCCGTTAAATTTGCCCTGATAGAAAATTTCGGCTTCTATTTTTGTCTGATTCTTGACCGAATCTAAAGGTGGCCGAAGCGAAAGCCTAAGCCGAAGGTTGGGACACTATACATATATCATATACACTATATATCAACCGTTCACACTACACATAAACCGAGTTCTTTGAGAATAACTGTATAATAAATAAGAATACTGTAAAAATTGTCGAATATGCCAAGTAAGTTGAGTACATGGTATAAATAGAGAAACTAAATGTACTTGTATTAGATAAACGACAACGCCTGCTTTCACGCAAACCGACTTGACGACAATACTAGTGTTACAAGAGGTGATCTCCACCCTACCTGCTATCTATCTGCTAAATATCTTGAAACTGAAAGCTACCTTCAAGACGGAAATCACAATAAGGGAAAGAAAAGTACTTTTACTTTTTAGGTCGCACTTGGTGATCTTAAAATCTATTAAAAACTATCATTCTTTAGTTTTCATTATCAATTGCGTAATTGAATGAAATTTAACATAAATAGTGTTATTACAAGGTTTTGAATAATAAAAAGTAGTTAACAAGCAACAAGATTTTCCTTTTAAATAATTCGTTGTGTTATTCAATTTAGATAACTATCTCGATTTCTTTATTATTTTTATTGTAAATAACACTGTAAAAACCAAAAACAAAATTAACTAATTTTAACAAAAATTGCCGATAGAATTTGAAACAGCGCAAATGATTTATGAAAGAAGAAAAGTTAATTATTTTATTAGTTAGTTCATAAGCAATAAGCAGACTAATAGTTTCACTTTCACAAATTATAAGTTTTACTGAAATTAATTGCGGTATGTCATTTGTTAAAAGACACCTTTATTAAAAGAACAGTAAATCTAAAACAAACAACAAGTTGAAATCAAAACAACCTTCTTACAACTATCAACTAAAAATTGCTTAAATTTATGTATGAACATCAATATAAATTTACAAATTATTTCTATTATCGCTTATTTTGTCTTCTATCGCCAAATCTTTACTTAGAATCATATTTATTTTCTAAAAATATAATAATTACGTTCATATCGATTAATCTATGGGGTCTCTTATGGTAGTCAATTCTATAATTAATGTAATTATACATTACCTTGTAACAATATTTTGTAATTGTATTCTCAGCGTCTGTGTCGAACAAAACCCAATAAAACAGTAAAGATTATTCCAAATGCTAAATCTAAAACCAAGTTCTTCGGACCAAAATAACAGACTATAGACCAATCTTAGTGTTACCAATTGTTAGAAAGCTTTTTAAAAAATATACTGAATAAATGTTTCTAGATTTGCCACAAAAGTTGCTGCATAGTAAATAATTAATAAGTTATAAGTTATGACTTGATAACAGAGGATTGTATTAAGTTTTAAGCCAATGGTTTTTAAGTCAATGGATCTTTATTGCGACATATCTGAAGCCTTTTATTGAATGCAACATTATATACTGGTCAGGAAGTTACGTCATTATTGCATTAGAGAGGTTGCCCTACAATTTGTGATTTCGTACCCGATCAATCGCGTTCAGGTGATATGTGAGTAGAAAGAGATCTCTCAGGGCTCCAGTAAATGTTCTGCCTACATTTAAAACAGGCCGGCGCTCATTTCATATGGAAGTAATACATAATTCTTAGTCTATTTATCGTTCTCATTTATATAAATGACTCGCCTTACCTTGTTCGTAACACGGAGTAGTATTGTTTACTAGCTATATTCTCTACAATTTATAAATGACAATGTAAACAATGCTTTCACTGCAATAGTACATTGGTTCAGTGTAACTGACTCGCTATTACATAAAATAAGAGTAAAAAAAACAAAAGCATCTTATTTACTATTTCAAACGTATGATCTGTAAAATTAATGTATTTTTATTTTTTATAGTATAGGTAGGCGGACGAGCATATAGGCCACCTGATGGTAAGTGGCACCGACACCCATAGATATTGGCGTTGTATGAAATGTTAACCATCGATTACATCGCCAATGCACCACCAACCTTGGGAACTAAGATGTTATGTCCTTTGTGCCTGTATTACACTGGCTCACTCACCCTTCAAACCGGAACACAACAATATAAATTACTGCTGTTTTGCGGTAGAATATCTAATGAGTGGGTGGTATCTGCCCAGACGAGCTTGCACAAAGCCCGACCACCAGTGAAATAGGGAGGTGTCTTAACAGAGACATACACTACATACGTAATTCCCTGGTATCAACTAAAAAGATGTAATGGGACCCTCATAAAACTTACGAGTACGTTGAGTTCTATAGCATTCGTATTTAAGAAAATAAAATTGTTATTTTATGTTGATACGACTCGCGTGTTAGATACTTTCTTAGTATAACGTCGCATTGTATTCTATTAAGAGGAAATACGGAGGATTATTTTGTAGAAGATAGCTCGTCGCGTAATCCAAATCTTTAACAAATAATTAATTTAAATATATCAAAATATTCTTTCTGTTACTTGACTAAGCAAGTTTAATTAGGTTTTTGTAGGATAATGTCTACCTTCATTTATATTTAATATTGATCATAGTATTTGTTGCGTATGATATATGTCAATAAGTTCAATTTGATTTTCCTAAATTAATGCAAATTTCGCAAAATTCATCATTATATATATACAGTACGAAATTAATTTCCACTTGTATAACATGTACAGAAAAATCTTATTAGATTGAAAAATAAGGAAAATATCAAGTCTCAAGACTATATATAGTTAATTACCTCTGTGAGTCGAATTAAGTATATCACTATTCACGGAGTAAACAGCATTATAATAAAACTTATTTAAATGTATCTTATCAAAACCTTATTTTGAATATTTTCGCATTATGAGAATAACATGATTAATTTATTAGCGTCAAGAACCATCAATCCTACTATGCAAATTACGCAACTAATATATTCATTGTTACAATTTATCACGAACTCCGTAAAACGTTTAAAGCCTTCATATTTAGATATATCAACAAAATGATTCTTTTTACATTTTCTGGTACTATTCGCGTGTTTAGTAAATATATATTATACCTCATCATAAAATTATTTATCATTAATTAATCATTTGTAATATATTTCTTTATATTCCCTTTTTTATAACTTATTATAGCTTTGAACAGTTTCAATAATCAGTTTACCACTTGATGGGGCTTTCTGCAAGCTCGTCTGAATAATAACCACCCACTCATCAAATATTCTACTGCCAACAGCAATATTTAATATTGTTGTGTTCAGATTTCAAGTGTGAGTGAGTTAGTGTAACTACAGGCACAAAGGAAATAATATCATAGGTCTTACGGTTGGTGTCGTATTGGCGATTTAAGATAGCAGTTACTACTTACCATCTAGTAGCCCCTTTGATTGTCGACCTATCTATTAGAAAACAAGTTTTTTCTAGTACCTTCGTTACGGTTTCAGGTGGCCATCAGCATTAATATACATCACGTGACGCAAGAGTGGTTTCGGGTAATTGTTTACAAACAATATTTAAGGAGGAAATGCAATGTTTTGTATTAACGCAGCACAAAATAAGCTTCTGAATTATTGTGTTGGTTTAATATTAGAAAAATAATCGTAGCTGGAGTTTTAACGTCGATGTAACCGTTGCTTAATGCAGATAATGCTTATCAAATAGACTAAATGAGTCAACATAGCATTTGAAGGTTAAGATTATGAGTCTTTTAATAATAATAAAAAAAAAAACATAAACACTATCACATTTAAAAAAAAATAGATCTGTGATCAATACTTTTTACATAACTTTAAATCAAGATTATTGAAGGTTATTTTTTTATTCAAAATACACTTCAGTTTCAATGAAACATAACATTAAGATTTTGAGTTTCTTTTAATCATCTGTCTTTTACGAATTAAATATTTAAATTATATTCATTAGTTCTGGTTTTTTTAAAGTCAAGGTTTTTTGACCTTCTGCATGTTATGCGTACTAATGTTTTTAATTTTAATGTTCTTAACTTCCTAGAACAGAGCCAATAAGAGAGCGCCTACTAAATTTTGTTTTTTTTTTTTATTAACATTTTAAAGTATATATTTAATTTACGCGTAAAATTAAATAACTTAAAAATAAATGAGAAATAAAGTGTCATAGGAACAATAGTATTATAATATTAGTATATTTTTATTTAAGAAATGTACGTACTCAATTTATTTTAATAAATTATTATACATACATAAGTGCTTAATTAGAACTGGAGTCAAGTCCTATTGGGTTACCCTGAAGAGTATAGAAGATGACGCTTCATTCTAGCCTTATTTTGAGTTGTACGAATAAAGCCATTGTAAATCAGTTTAGCTACCCGTCCCGGCTTTTCACGGCTCTAATAACGATCTACATTTATATTGAAGGACAAATAAGAAAACATAAACATAACATATGAAGAAAAAATATGGTTCTTATTTTTGGTCCCGAATTCTAAGAACTAAGAACTTGCCAAAGTTTCGAAAGGTTCATGTTATATAAAGAAAAACACGATTGCTTTAAGGTTCTCCTTAGATGTCTATCAATTGTATAGTAGCTCATACTGTTCTCTATATAAGCGAAAAGAACCTTAAAATAATAAAACGGCATTCCTTATCAATATCAAGCTTAATCCTTGGTTAAGGACGCATTCAATATTTATAACGCTTTAAATATCCTTAAGCACTTAAATGCAACACGTATTAAATGGATGATAGGATTATTTAACTAAGAAACAAATTTACTTTTCCCATGTTTAAATAAATTTACTGATATTTGCTTTTAGATACTAGATTATAAAACGAAAGGAAATCCTTAACTCGAGCTAAGCATTTATTATTATTATCAAATACAGCCTGTGTTTGATAATAATTAAAGTTGTTTTGATAGTCTTGGTGATGACTTCAATATCGGCGGCTTAAAGGTGAGTGACCTGGAGTTTTTCTAAATAACGGGCCAGATTTCGGGCGGTTAATCAGGATTTTAGCCGCAAGATTCCATAGAAATGGCCGCATACAAAATGCGAACACCTTTGAAGAGAAGTTCCTTAACGCGGCTTGCGTTAGGATTTGCCTGGAATAAATTGTCATGCAAGGAAAAAACTTTATGCTACAAGTCTCGAGACTTCGTTCGGTTTCTTCCGGCGTAGTTCTGATATTATTGTCGAGCGCTGGCTGGCTCACCTTTAATCCGAAACTCAATAATTCTATGTAGTCTTACTTGACGGTAGGATAAGTAAGTAAGTTAGTGGTAGACTAGACACAAAGCCCTACCACCGGATTAATACACCAAATTATATTACTTTTTTTTGGTTTGTTTTTTATCACATGGTTACCGCGTATCAATACTAAATCCCCTTTCGCTATGTTATAGCAGGTGTCCAAGGCACCGAGTGCGCCCTGAACATCGGAATATAAAAAAAAAACTAGCGGTACCCTTTCCGTCATAACGAGGAGCACCACGGGTCGCTTTCGCATGCTACGAGCAACATCTTAAACCGTTTTTTTAAATAATATGTTAAGTTTTTCAAATATACTAGCAACATTAGAATAAAAATGTATCTTCGATCTGTCTTTGCTCTTAAACGTTAAACTTTTAAAGTATATGTTAATACGTCTATTAATTAGACTTGCCTTAAATAAATACTAATAAGAATTAAAAATAGTTACAGTACAAAAAGTGACCGCATAACGGATAATGATCCCCATGATACGCTACGTCTGGCAATCGCATATTGCAAAAGCTATTTGTATAATGTGTGTGTTTATTGTATTTTTCCCGGGTTCAGTATGTTTATGTAAACGAAAAAAGAAAAAATTAAAATATTACATTATACTGCCCTGCAGGCAGGAAGTCTTTGTTGAATTATACGTATAAAATGTTTAAATGACGGGCCGGTTGGCGTGGTTCGTAGATACTTGCCTTACACGCCATTGTGGGTTCGATTCCCACCCACGACAGCCATTTGTTTGCATGAACATGGCTGTTTGTCTTGAGTCTGTGTGTAATTATCTATATGAGTATGTATTTACAAAAGAAAAGTAGTATATGTGGTATATCAGTTGTCTGGTTTCCATAGTACGAGCTCTGCTTAGTTTGGGATCAGGTGGCCTTGTGTGAATAATGTTTCAGGAATTCCCAGGATAATTATTAGGTAGCAGCGGTAGTCATAAATTTTTTTTTTAATATGATTTTTTTTATATGTTTTATTTAATCTGGAATTCATTTTATTTATTTATTTAAAATATAGTCTTTATTGTTTTTAATAGTGTTAGTTCTCTGTGATCATGAAACGTATATTGGGATGTTGCCTGGTAATAAAAATGCAGGGACATAAAAATAATATTAATATAAATTTACTGGTGGTAGGGCTTTGTGCAAGCTCGTCTGGGTAGGTACCACCCACTCATCAGATATTCTACCGCAAAACAGCAATACTTCATATTGTTGTGTTCCGGTTTGAAGGGTGAGTGAGCCAGTGTAATTACAGGTACAAGGGACATAAAATCTTAGTTCCCAAGGTTGGTGGCGCATTGGCTATGTAAGCGATGGTTGACATTTCTTACAATGCCAATGTCTAAGGGCGTTTGGTGACCACTTACCATCAGGTGGCCCATATGCTCGTCCGCCTTCCTATTCTATAAAAAAAAATTAAGAAGGATAAACCAAAGACACGGCTAACACGTCTGTGGAGATACGATTACAAGAAAAAAAAATCATAAGTATACACATTTAAATTTGTATAAAAAATCCAAAGAAATCACTTCTGATTTCTTTGGATTTTTTATACAAATTTTAATACAAAACTATAATATGTCCGAATAATCCTTCGATTATTCGGACATATTATAGTATTTTTAAATTAAAAAGTTAATTTTAATTGTGACTTTAACTGTACTTTATACTACACATCGTTTCCCGTTACTATATCGAGGAAGTTAAATCTAATTCGTACTCATACTAAATTAAATCAAATAATTTCCTCAAAATTTTACCTTCATTTTGAAATTTATATGACAATATTTTATCCTCTACAGGAAGTTTATATGCATTAACGAGGTTGCTCGAAGGAAAATCACAACCTGACAATATTCAAAACATCAAATGATCTTCGGATTTTGCAAATGCAAATTTTGTAATTTGCATTTTACATAGTAAATGAATCAACTAGTGATTGATTATATTTGTTTTAAATTACTCTTTAGCAACTAAGGCAGCATAAACATAAAAAGTCTTTTGACATGTTTCCCATGATCTTTTTCTCCTTTCGTACTACGGTCATTGTTCAAATGTTTTAAAATAATAATCGATTAATTTATAGAAATGTTGGTTACCGTTTATTAAAATTTTAGATTCTTTTGAATGCTTTAAAAATTTGATAATCTTTAGACTTATATGAAGAGCGTTTATTTATGTATAGTTATACGTTCGTTTATATATACTGGTATCTATATAGGGTTATATAGGTAAATTATATAGAGATAAGGTTGGCAAAAATTCACAAATTCTAAACTTGGAAAATATGTAAATTCACCAATATAGATTTTATATTTCATTCAATTTTCTTTATTGTCGCTAAGTTTTCTTAAGGTTCCATCATGACATAATAGATCAAGTTACCTAGTTGAAATAAAAACCACCAAAGTATAAGTACCAATTTTAGACTTTGAAACTATAAGGAACTGTCTGTTGACATGAACTTAGAATCTTGAAAGTTGAAAAGGAAACGGAGGGTCACATACCTAAACTAGTGAAAAAATAGAACTAGTCAGAACATACCAAGTGACAAAACAGACTGTGATGTACAGTTTTTGGACATTTATTTTGTGAAATTGTTAATTAAAAAAGTTTATGGCTAAAAAAGTTTTAAATAAGTTCTTACACAAAAGAATGTCGTTTTATGAAAAGTCTATGTATAAGGTTTCGTAATTCTCAAGATGAGTTTTATTCGTACTTGGACAACTTCTATTATTTTAAATAGATTGCGTATAATGCCGATATTTCAAGACAGATTTTTCATTGTTTTTTCTCGCTACGCTCTTATGATCTAATGCCTCGATTCATTTTCTCATTCATTCGCGTTTCATTTCAATTTTATGGCTGAATCATGTACACAATAAGCAAATATTCAAGTGCATCTGATTAACTGAATAGAAAATACTCACCCACAACGCCTCAGAGTAACCACTGCATCAGCATCATATTTTTAAAATGTATATAGCATTGTACTATTTCATTTTAAGCTGAATTAATATTTATGTACACAAAGTTTTTCTATTCTATTTTATTCATATTGTCAACGTTTCAAATCCCAAAGACGACTTCTTTTTTTTATGTTATAGGTAGGGTGCCGAAAGACATTGGCGATGTAAGAAATACATATTAACCATTACTTACATCGCCAATGCGCCACCAACCTTTAGAACGAAGATGTTATGTCCATTGTGCCTATAGTTACACTGGCTTACTCATCCTTCAAACAGAAACGCTATAACGCTAAGTAATGCTGTTTAGCGGCAGAAATCTAATGAGGGTGGTACCTCATTTGGATAAGTCAGGCTTGCAAAAAGCCCTACCTAGCTTCTTTTAACTTCTTTAATAAATGAGCTATTTCACACAAAAAAAAATTAACCTTTTAAGGTTTTAAATCTTTAGATTAGCGCGCTTAACCGTACAATATTCTTTAGCTTTATTATATAAACATAGATTAGTCTTCACTAAGGTCGTTGTGAAAGATTTGTGATCTTGAACGCTTATCTATCTATGCGCCTATTGTCGCTGTATTATGATAACTGTTTATTACGTGTCACATTTAAAATACATTGAGAATAAAGTTATGTTATTAACAATTATTTTATATATGATTAATTAAATATAAATTTATAAATTAAGGGTAAGCGGGCTAAGGTATTCTGTGTGGTGAACCGACAAACTGTACTCAAGAATAGTTGGATTTTTATTACTGGAAGGTATATAGAGTCTGTTTTGTTTTAATTGATAACAATTATAGTTACCATAAAAAGAATATAGGCTTACAAACAGAGGAGAATAAGGTGCTAAACTGTTTTTTCTTATGCCTCTGCCTAAATATATATATATATATATATATATATATATATATATATATATATATATATATAAATTTGAATTCTTGGATTTTTTCATATATGTATATATATACTTATATACTACCACTACTATATGTATATATAAATGAATGAATGAGGCATATATTATGAGTCAAGAAATACCTTTTGATAGATAATCAAAATTAATGAATAGGATGTTTATTTGAACAAGATAATTACATAAAAAATCCTGATACATTTTGGCCAGTAGTTGACGCACAAAAATAGAAATATTGCTTCCAGCGAAACTTAACTTATTAGTTGGGTGAGAGGATAAATTACGTGAACACCGATTCATATTTGTGCTTCAGATTCCATCTGAATCAGGAGTCGAAACGGAAACGGAAATTTTATTCAACTTTAATTCCTCAAATTATTCGTATGCCAAAAATCCAGTTGTCTCATAAAATTAGTGGAAACTTGTCAATATTTATATACATATTTGTTTATACAGTCACGTATAAGCGGTAAAAGAGAATCATATATCAGAATTTTATATATTTAATATAGAAAGGATTATTCAATATGAGTTAGGATACTACTAATATATTATAATATTGCAGATGGAATGATGTAATCTATCCTAGAGAAAGGTCGGGGGTAAATTGAATATAGACTAATTAGTATCGACATTAAATGATGCTATTACGATTATTAAATAAACTATTAAGATTTCCTAATAAGACCTTACCCGATGTCGTTCAATAGTTATTCTCTATTGTTTGTCGTGCTTAAGATCATTGTGAGCACATTTATAAACTTAGGTACATGACAATAAAAAAACAATGTAGTTGTTACATTTTATTTTATGCATTTTGACACGTTTTTGTTCGATAACAATGAATTTATAATGATAATACTTGTGTTATCGTACAGGTTCTTTTACGTTTAACGATAAAATTATTAAAAATATATATATATATATAAATATAAATATATATATATATATATATATATATATATATATATATATATATATATATATATATAAAATTGAGTTCTACTCACTTTCACTTTAAACAACAGGGCTTGTGACCAAAAACGATTGTTCCTAAAATAAAATATATATATATATATTTTTTATATTAAAATAAAAAATTGCAGGTTGATTTAAAATAAATGGCCATTATTTCTGACTGACTGGGTGATAATATTTGTTATTAATGTAGGGTTTATCGTGTAGGGGCGAAATAAAAATGTGACACAAAGTTTTTTATGCAAATTAAATCATCATGATTAATGTATTTGAGTGATACGAAATTGATTTGAAAATTTACTTTATTTATTAGAAAATGAACACTTAACAAGATCCGATTTACCAGATACCTAATGATATTTGGTACGGGTACAAGTTATAATGAAGACCGAATACATGGTAGCCGTAAATTCTCTAAGGATGGATTACGGATAGGCTCTCTCTTGGAACATCCTTATACAACCTTATACATCCTTGTTCATTAGACAACTCTCTTAGACTCTTGGAACACTTTTGTTTCAGTTTTGTTTTTGTTTATCTACATATGTAGGCACGGGCATATAAACAATATGAATGAGGAATTTATTAATCGAAGAACAGTGATTTTGAAATTGTGAACAGTGATTGTGATCAGTTAAAATTCTTTACCGTGCAATTATGTCATAGAGAACTAAGAATGAAAGAAATGCATTTATCTTCTAGCTTGCTCTGATAGGAAAAAATGTAGAAATGCTGAAATATAAATGTTGAAGACATGTGTAGTCGCATAAAAGTTTGCAACGTAAGAGAAAAAAAAATCCCAAGCTCTTCAATAATTTTGTTGATATTTAGCAGTGCAGTGATATCGCGTATTTTGCATAATTAATGTATATGTAGAATAGATAGTTATTATATATAAATTATTTAACTTAACGTTAATTTGTGTGAGCAAAATAACGAAAATGTTTTTTTTAGATATCTATTTGAGCATACAATAATATCACATAGATACTCATAAAAAAAAAAACAAAATAATCGGTAAATCTTTGACAAATTGACCTTTAAGATGAAAAAAATATATATTGCGGGTAGTAGTGGCGTAATAGTTTTTCTGCGTAATGGGCTTTGTTATTTGAAAACAATCATTGTCGAAATCTTCTCACGATTCTGTTCAGTTAAGCCGCTGGGTTTATCCGCAAGCAGCGGTTAGGGCTATTGAGAAAACTGTTAGTAATTTAACTATATAAATATTGATTATTATTATTTTATATAAAACGTTTCTCGTTGTCAAATACGTCATATACTTCGCTTGTCTTTATCCTATTAATACGTGTATGCTGTATAAAAAACACCTGACGGCATAAGTGATTTAAAAAAAGGATGAACTAAGTGTAAAATAGTTGCTTTATATCATTAGTTAATTATGAAAGACTATTAAAAAAAAACACCAATCGCGTTTGCAATACCGCGTAATTGTGAAATTATTTAAATTTACAATTTTCAATGTATTTGTAAACGATAGAATTTATTCGAAAATTATTTTTAAGTACAATTCATGTCATCATTTTTATATCTATAGAGATGTGACGCAGATATGTATTTTGATTGACTTGTGCTTAATATTATTAAGGTCGATATTTTATTCTTTAAATGTGTTCGCTTCGCATTAGTTTAATAATTCATGAGCAATTTTTATACTTTATATTTTTATAGAATACGTAAGGCAAATGTGCCACCTGATGGTAAATGGTAATCGACACTGTAAAAAATATTAACGCCTCTGAGTTACAATTTGTAATATATATCTGTTTGAGCATACAATAATACCACATAGATGCTCATAAAAAAAAACAAAATAATCGGTAAATCTTTGACAAATTGACTATATAATATATATATAATAGGAACTTAGATGTTTTAACCCTCGCGCCTGTAGTTACACTGGCTCACTCACCCTTCAAACCGGAAGACAAATCTATACCCAAATACCAAACCGCAATATAACAATATTGAAATTTATTTTCTTGATAAATGTAAGATAATAAGCTACGGGACCAATTCGTTTAAACAACTAAACTGTCTTATAAAACGAAACCATCAATTGATATCATTTTAAATCTTCATTTTATAAATAGTACTGTGAAGAACATTTTTTTTATATTGAGGATGTATTTTTTTAGGCACATCTGAATGATTTCATTAGTGAAGTCAAGGCGATAAAAGGCCTCGAAACCAATAATAGTTATCATTATTCATTCAGTTCTTAAGATATTTCCATCCAAGAACTTATTGGTTTATGATCATAACGATTAATTACTCAAAACATTAAAAGACTCATTACATTCTGTTATATTTATTGATAGAAAAATAATAAAACATAACGATTGTAATAAAAACGGTCGCTTGTGTGTAAGTGTTAAGTAAATATTGTGTTAACAACAATAAAAAGTGATAATGTCAAAAGTTCAAGATGTAGAGTTCAAGCCGAGAGAAACATGGAGGATTGTTAAAAACGTCGTCGTCATCAGCATCGCGTTTATGGTTCAATTCACTGCTTATAGTGTAAGTTGGATTATAGTAAATTATGATTATAAATAAATAGTTGCTTTAAATGACCTCGAATTGTATCACATGTATGATATTATATTTGGTAATCGTTTATTTAATTTAAAGTAGATTATTTATAAAATATATATCTGGGGCTATGATTCCTCCGTAAATAACATGTGTATCTCGAACGATCCCTTTTTTAAATCCAGGCAAGCAACACAGAGTTTTCTTAATTTGGTCTACGAGTATTTGGCCATCTTTATCTATTAAAAAAACATGTATAAGAAATTGTAATTACAAAAGTGATGTAAGCAAAATACCTATCATTTGTTTTATTTTGATGATTATTTTTATTTTAACGTTACCTTTTGTTGAAAAATAAT
Organism: Nymphalis io; assembly: GCF_905147045.1. Lineage (NCBI taxonomy): Eukaryota > Metazoa > Arthropoda > Insecta > Lepidoptera > Nymphalidae > Nymphalis > Nymphalis io. Next base: position 3,525,615 of record NC_065902.1, on the reverse strand, counting down.
GTTTGATCAAGAATCTAAAGAAGTAATTACGGGATACGTTCATATTTTCATAATGGATAGACCTTGTGTCCATTGAGCTAAGCGAGTAAAATAAAAAGCACATCTTCAAAGACATTCGCAAGAATAATATTATTTTACACGTACTTTTTAGAGAACCGATTGGTCGTATTGCATAATTTTTTTATTCTAGATTACGGTAGTGACATTAATATATTCTAGTTTTCTCTATTGATCACAAAGAAAGGGATTAAAACGCATGATTGCGGCTTCAAACCTGGGCAAGCACCTCTGTTTTTTTTTTAAATTAACATTATGTTAAAATGTGATAAATATTAACGGTCATACTTATAAACGTTGTTTAGAGGGGCGTTTAATTTATAATGAATTCTCTATAGATAGTTTCTATAGAAAGTAAAATATTTTGTTTTAACTAATCAGAACACTAACAACATTTAAAAGGTAGCCCCGTATATGTTCTATAAATATGTATAAAATCCTTATGTTTCATAAAATTTGTGTCTATTGTTGGTTAGGGTGCTGCAAATCTCCAAAGTTCCATTAATGCGGAAGCAGGACTAGGCACTGCTTCGTTAGCTGCGGTGTATGCGGGTCTGATCTTCTCCAATATATTTTTGCCTGTGGTTGTTATCAAGTAAGTTTTTTATTACTCTAATTAACTCATTCATTGAAGAAAGATAATTATTTAAATAAGCAATTACTCAACATACAGATACATATGTATAGAAATTATATATATATTTTTCCATCTTTGAGTTTTATTACAAAATAAATTACAAATACATTAGTAAATTGAGAAATAATCTGTATTTTTGCTTACATTCTTGATTTAATTTGGTAATAATTTCACTTTGCTTTTAAAAAAAAATATTATAAGGAAATTAAATACAGTAGTAGTATGGTATTATAAAATAAATAATTCGAATTGTATTATAGACAATCACAGATTGTACCGCAAAACAATGTGACAGATAAACGCTTTTTTCAATTCCGATATTTTGCTGCCAAACGGTATTTTTTTTTGGTTTTGTCCCGATTTAAAGGATGAATTTGCCAGGCACAAGGGACAGCAGGAAAAAAAGGTCGGTGGCGAATTGCACCTGTAAGTGATGGTTAATATTTGCTACATTGCAGTAATATATATTGGCGGTGGTCATCACTCATTAGACATATTAGCTGGTCTACCTATCCATTTTAAATAATATATTATAATAAAATTTACAGTACCGTTTTTATTTATTTTTCAGATGGCTTGGCACAAAATGGGCAATGTCACTATCTTTCATTACGTATATGCCATATATAGCGGCTCAATTGTGGCCGCGATTCTACACAATGATTCCGGCTGGGCTGATCGTTGGACTAGGCGGCGGGCCGCTGTGGTGCGCGAAGTGCACCTACCTCTCCGTGGTGAGGACTAATAGATTTTTTACTAGCGGTATTTGATTTTACAAACCTACATTTTCTAAATATTTGATTTAATCTTTTTATCATAATTGTTAGCAATCTTTATAAAAAGCTTAAGGTTACGCCGTGAGCGTTATATTGTTGGATGTTAAAATGTAGATAGTACCATCGTTCTATAAATTATACTCTTAATATCTTCTTCTTCAAATTATGTTTCTGTTTTTATGAAATCAATTATTTGAAAAATATTTTGATTTTGTTTTAATTTACATATTTTTATTATTTATAAATTTAAAAAAGAATGAAATACGAAATGCGTAATAATTTTTATTATCTTTTGTGTTTATATATATGCATTTATTTTTAAATATGTATTTTTCAATTATATGTATGTATTGTATTTTCCGCACAAAAAACTTTATCAAAACCTATTTTATTTTCTGAATTTAACCGAATGTTTATTTTTGTTTTAGGTGTCCGAAGCGCACAGCAAGATATCCAACATTTCAGCGGAGGCCTTATTGGTTCGCTTCCTTGGCTTATTTTTTATGATTTTCCAATTAAATCAAGTTTGGGGGAATCTGATATCGTCATTAGGTAAGTTTATTAACAAAGTAAGATGTATTGTGTTTGAATAGTTCAGTTCAATTCTATGTACCTAAGTACATACATGTCATTAATAATAAACGAGTGAGTTTATTAAGAAATGTGAATAATGCTCAAAAATCTTATAAGCACATTGTTAGTTTTTTTTTTTTTTATAGAATAGTAAGGTGGACGGAGCATATGGGCCACCTGATGGTAAGTGGTCACCAAACGCCCTTAGACATTGGCATTGTAAGAAATGTCAACCATCGCTTATAGCCAATGCGCCACCAACCTTGGGAACTAAAATTTTATGTCCCTTGTGCCTGTTCCATGATGAATTACACTGGCTCACTCACCCTTCAAACCGGAACACAACAATATCAAGTATTGCTGTTTTGCGGTAGAATATCTGATGAGTGGGTGGTACCTACCCAGACGAGCTTGCACAAAGCCCTACCACCAGTATTTTATTTATTAATCATGATGTATCTGTATTTTTTTAATAATCATGCTATTATCACATCCGGAGTGTTTCACCAATAGGTCATTAATAAAAATAGTGTGCTTTGAAAACCTTTTTATCTTCTTATCGCCTCTAATAAAAAAGTTTACGGTTAAAATATCATGTGTTCTTTCAGTTATCTCATCAGGTGATAATTTAGCTGCCGTAACAGCAGTGAATGCCACGATGATACCAAAGCTCTGCGGAGCCAACTTCCTTCCAAGTGCTGATGCTGGGGAGGCCTTGCAACAGCAGCCACCTGAAAAGATTCAGATGATTGCGGGTACGGGGTTTCATGTTAAATTCGAAAATATCCAGCTGTTTTCCCTAATTCTAGAAAGTAAAAGTTTTATTGGGAGTTTAAATTGAACTAGACTTCTATATCCAGAATAGAATATATATGTGTCTAAAGAGCTTAAAAAATTTCAAGGGGGAGAGTAGTACTGACGAAACTATGATAAGAAACGGTTTTTTTGTTGATACATTTGGGGATCATTTTCATAGCATCAAATATTAAAATGATGTTTTTAATAAAGAAAATCATTTGTCTTTCAGGTATTTATTTAGTGTGTATGGCTGGTGCGGCTCTTATTGTTGCGGTCGGAGTTGATTCCATGAAGAGGTATTTATTATTCATTACATCAAGATTTTTTTATACATTTAAAACTTAGTAATATATAGAAAAATCGACTCAATCGCATCGATTTCTGAGTGACTTGTAAAATTTCCACGAGTATTTCGTTTTTACAAACATAACAATTTAAGCTAATGGTATCATATGGTCTTTTATTTACTCGATGATAAGACTGTGCAAGCTCGTTTGGCTGGGTACCATCATTCATCATATATATTCTACCGTCAAGCAAAAATACTTCGTGTTGTCGTGTTCTAGTAGCCTAATAACAGCCTGTGATTGTCCCAATGCTGGGCTAAATCCTCCTCTCCTCTTGAGGAGAAGGTTTGGAGCTTATTCCACTACGCTGCTCCAATGTCAAATGTACATTTTTATTTAGAGATACTATATTGGGGTGTTTACTGATGTATTTTTTATCTGACAGATATAAATCCGATCGCAACGAAACTGGGTCGGGGTTGTCAGGAATCGCCCTGCTGGTGGTGACGCTGAAGTTGCTGGTGGAACCCAACCAACTCATGTTGGTTATCATCAACGTGTTTGTAGGCATGCAACAAGCTTTCTTCGGTGCTGATTTTACTGCGGTGAGGTTTTTTAGTTATTATTTATAGATAAATTTAGTAAACGTAGCCGCCATTTGGTTTATTTATTTTATTTAAAAAAATGCAGTATTTATGATATAAAATATAAAGATTGGAGTTCGTAACAAGCAAAATCTAATCCAGTATTATTTATTGCCGAAAATATTAAAAAAAAAAATTGGTTTGAGAGCCTCCTCCTTTGTTAAAGTCAATTAAAAAGAATAGAAACTCAATTAAAGAACAATTAATATTAAAGTACTTATACATATATTGTTGCAGGCTTTCGTGTCTTGCTCCATAGGTACAGGCACCGTTGGCTTTGTTATGATGACTTATGGATTAGCGGATGCCTTAGGATGTGTCGTAACTGGATATTTGGCCAAAGTAAGTATCGTTTAAATTTATTCTATTGCTAAAAATAATATATATTATTTAGTCTTGATTGAAAAAATATTTTTATCGTTATAACCTACAGAGCAAACTCTATGGAATGCAAACTTGCTAATTATTTATATTAGGGTCTTAATAAAAAGATGCATAACATAATAAAATTATAATACATATGTATTTTTTATAGTATTGAAGTATTACAACATTATATGATAAGTTAAATAGATAATATAATATTACTTATCATTAAATTATTTCCTTTCAATATATTCTTACGGAAACGATACATAAGGAGACTGATTTGACGCAAAAAGTCACAGTTAAAAATAAGGTAAAACTACTTTTCATGATCTATAGTATCTGATCTTACTAATCAATCGTAGTTATGAGTATTTAAAGTGGTTATTTTTAAGATTATTTAATTAAATAATGTTTATCATAACACAGCTTTATAAAATGGCCTGTGACGTCAGTAAAAAAGCTACAATTCTAGTAGGAAAATTCATGAATATACATATGTTTGAATATAGATTAATGAGTAATTGATTTAATAAAATAGAAATATGAAAAACATTACTTATTAGTTTCTTATTATTGTAAATATTAGTTAAGTTGCGGTTACACTTACGGTATATATCGAGGATTGCTCGATACGTCTAAATCACACTTACTATTATAACGTAAGGTGTACAGCATATTTCGATAAATTACGAGAATGAAGCCGGAATAACTAATTATTATAATATTCTTATAGGAGAGGATGACATCCACATATATCTGAATGACATCACAACTTCTATTCTAAAGCCGTCAAACATGTGGCTTTAGCAAAAAAATACCTCACACGTGTAACATTTCATTAGCTAGGGGGCGTGGTATCCGAAGATTTTATAAATACCTATATAAGGAATTAAGTATTGTGTCTAGAATAATAGACTAATATTGGTTTTATGTATTCTTTCCGAAGTCTTGAATAAGTCCTCAGCAGTAGTGTTATTTCAATACATATTTAATATATTTTAAATTTTAAGGACACATTGATTCACTCTAATAATGCTATTCGATTCAATTGGAGCTGGTTTAGGCACAGAAACAGCCACTACTGTTTTTTGAGACATGAGACTGTAAATACCAACTTCCAAGGTGTTGCTGAGAATTTTTTCATAGAGAAAAACCCAGTGACTTTTGTGACCATCCAGGTATTTGAACTCAGAGCCTTGGGATCTGCTTTACAATCTAGCGAATAAACGATTGAGACTGTTTGGTTAAAAAGGGTGTCAAATTCAGTCCTTTCAAATTAATATTATGCTTAAATAGTGCATAACAGCATTAGTATAATTAAATACCTCTTTACTCAGTGTATGGACGTGGTGTGTCTAATTGGCGGTTCTTTGATTTCTAGGTGACAGGTCGGCTACTTTTGATATGCGTAGCTCTAGTAGCTCACTGCGGGTTGTTCGTGACTATATTATTTTGGAGTCCACAAGCTCACCAGTCGTACGTCGTGTATATCATTGCTGTAATTTGGGGAATATGCGATTCAATCTGGCTCGTGCAAATTAACGGTAAGAATTTAAAGATAATATATATATAAAATAATATATATATATATATATATATATATATATATATATTATATATATATAAAACAATAAAGGACAATATAAAATATATCTCTACTGCTTAACATAAATAATAATATAATATATAATAATTGACTGATTGGATATTTTTTATTAAAGAAAACGTTTATGATCATTTTGAAAGACAAAGACCATACGATGACGAAATTATAAAATACAGACCATCTTACTGAAACATCCTTCTTATTTAAGTTAATACCATCTTATCATATTTAAGATGGTTTGAAAAATATTTTCCAGCTTCAAATGACAAATATCAAATGTGATGTTGAAATGCGAGGAGTTTTGCGTTTTATATATTTTTTGGGATGTGTATATATTTTACTCTTTCCTCATTTGGACTGATTAAAGTAGGAGTTTTGGGGCATAACTGCTAAATAAAATATGCAAATTGCAGAGAAATAGGTTCATCATCATCAATCATTATTGAGTTTCTGACGAGCTGGTTGGTAGATACTTGCTTTTCACGCCGATGGTTGTGGGTTCGATTCCCACCCAGGACAGACATTTGTGTGCATGAACATGTCTGTTTGTCCTGAGTCTGGGTGTAATTATCTATATAAGTGTGTATTTACAAAAGAAACAGAACAGTAACAGCCTGTTAATGTCCCAATGCTGGGCTAAGGCCTCCTCTCCCTTTTGAGGAGAAGGTTGTGGAGCTTATTCCACCACGCTGCTCCAATGCGGGTTGGTAGAATACACATGTGGCAGAATTTCAATGAAATTAGACACATGCAGGTTTCCTCACGATGTTTTCCTACACCGTTAAGCACGAGATGTACTAAAAACACAAATTGAGCCCATGAAAACTCAGTGGTGTTTTATTCGCACGAGTTTGGTATTCTAACAACTGGGCTGTCTCGATAATCAGTATTTAATTGTAAATTTCATTTCAGCGTATTACGGTATTCTGTTTCCCGGCCGAGAGGAAGCAGCGTTCTCAAACTTCAGACTTTGGGAATCAGTTGGCTATATCATAGCTTACGTCATATCTCCTTACATGAGAACAAGTGCTAAGACTTACCTATTATTAGCAAGTATGATTGTAGGTGTTACATTCTACTTCATAGTCGAATACAGGGACAGGAAAGCTAAGTCATTATCTAAGAAATTGGAAATAACTCAAATATCACCAACGAAGTATGTTGGAGGCCTTGATAACACGGCTTATCAAAAAGCTGAATAATAAACTACAAATATTTAGTTCATTGACCTACAGGATAAATTAAGTATAATACGGTATATTTTGTAAGCTGATATGAATTTATTATATTGACAACCAGGGCAGGCAACCTGGCTAACAAATAGATTTGGGGTTGGCGGCTCGTGAGAGTACCCATGATTTAAATATTTTAGCTAGTAAGACTTTTTGATTTAACTAATGAAACTTAGATATACCAGTTGATTTAATATAAGAATAAGGCATTGTTTTAAGCTGTGTATGTATTAAAATTACGTTATGTTCATTTTATATATTTGTTAATTTATTAGTATTAGTAATATTTTTTGTTGTAAAATGAAGACAGATTGATCTTAGTGTTTTGACTATTATTATATGACGTTTTAAAACGTAAAAAAATTAACAACAATTTCGACTATTGTTATAAAATTACTTGTATATCATGTGTGCGTATTATGAACATATACTAGAATACATAAAATAAACGTACGCTAATTTAATTTATGTTATGAAAATAGTTATGTTTTGTGTGTTCAATCCGGCTTTCGGTAGATTAGGTAAAGATATATGCCAACACTTACATTTATACAATTATTTTGATCAACAAAAATCAAGCCTAATACGCTTAGGCCTAGCGAGGCTCACTGTTGTAATTATTTATGTATATAAATTTAATAATATTTGCGAACCATTTCCTATTATTTCAAGTTTTTACAAAATTCCCTTTTTAATATATTTTTTCAATATATATGACATAAATTTTCTTCATTAAAATTCTTCTACTATTAATTGGGCACGAATAATTTCGTGTTTGCCTAAATGACGTTAAATTTAATGAACGCCTTACTTAATGATTTTGATTAAATGTTATATATTATAATGAACTTATTTGTTAATGTACATTCTTTTAATAATAATAATTGTCAACGAACAATCGCCTCCAACTTTTTTCGAAGTAGTAAATATTTCACTGTTTGTGATATTGCTAATAAAAATAAACAGTAACTATCTTGTAATATCTCGTTGGGTACCTCTTTTATTTAGATCGTTTACCAATGTTTATTTGAATAAAACTTCATTCGGCACATACATATTCTCACGCTTCACTCATGAGAATTTAAGAACCTGATGTTTTTGTTTAAGATAGTTTTTTTCATGTCTAGCAAATATATTTTCTCAGCAAAAATACGTAAGATCTCAATATGGTTTCAATTTCAAAGCTATATATTCCTTATGTAATTAAATACGAATAATACATTAGCGATCCGTTACAATTTCAATGCGTTACCGACCTTGGGAATTAAGATGTCAAAGAAGTTATGTCCCTTGTGCCTGTTACACTGTTCCAACAATACCACGTATTGCTGATGGCGATGAAAGTGTGATTAGTGGGAGGTACCTACCCACACGGGCATGAACAAAGCCCTATGACACCAAGCTTAAAAAAGTTTAATTATTTCATGTAAATAAATTATTTATTGTTTGACGTCAAAGCTATGTTTAAATAAAACAAGTTTATTTCGTTGTTGGTGATCTAATAGCATTAATATAAATTATAAAGACACAGACAACAAATGATTATACTATTCATTGCATATGTAAAGTTTAACAGAATATAAATGTGAAAAATATTATAATTTTGTTACGATAGAATATATATAATATTATAATGTGTTTTTTAATTTAATCTACTGTGATGTGTTTTTATCATAATTGTCTTGTTGTAATTGTGTGTGTAAAATAGAAAGTAATCATATGTGTTACCATGTATAAAATAACATATTATGATATATATATTAAAGTTTCGTGCAAGAATATAAAATAAATGAATATATTCGGACGTCATTCGTTTTATTTTAAATTTTAACGAAAGGTAAGTGATTAATGTGCTTAAGATATTTGTCGTCTAATGATTTTTATTATATACACTTTATTATATAAAGCGTGTTTCAACAAGGACCAAACAATTGCTCGCGCGCACAATCGAGCCGCATTCAAGTGTAGTTATATTACACTGAGTGCGTGTGCTCGTTGTTTAACGATACGGCAAATCGAAACAATTGAAAGTATTTTTTTTTACTTACTGTTTTCATTAAATCACATCCAAAGTGCAGGCTTCAGTTAAATGCCTAACCTACCTTAACCTACCTTACTTTACCTTACGCCAAGCTCTTGGGGTCCTGCATCAATTCTACTACAAATTGTCATTATCACAATCAAATAAAAAATCTGTTCTACTAACAAAAAGATCCCGTTGCGGGGCTAAGGTTTTTTTCGTTACGATTACGTGTGGATGAAGGCATTTTGAAAGGTGTGTAATGGAAACACACGATGGTTTACAAGTCTCGAGCTTGGCTTGTCTGTTTTAGTTAGGGTCCTATTATCTCATAGTTCGGTATCGTTTAAGCTTAAAAAATAAATTAAAAAAAAAACAATTATTATTATTGGACGTTAATAATATTGCATTGTTAAAAAGGTTCTAGTTTGTTTTGTTTTAAAAAAAAGTTTAAGCTGTGCAAGAAAGCATTAAGAATCGTCTGGATTTAGAGGTAAGTTTTTCTCAAATATGCTTAATATTAATTCTTCCTTAAATTATTTAACAATTGCAAACAATTTCTTAATATACATTCAGTATAAGTAGATGAATCGTTCAGATAATTGTTATTTTACGTAAATTTAAATTACATTTGTAATTTAAACATTTCAATAAAGGTTCTACCTATTAATATTATTTAGGGGTGAGTAGTTAAATAATACTGTGTGTGCATATTTCGAATATCAAATTAATAATAACAAAAATATATAAATAATTATTTAACTAAACGCTACTTATACCACGTATATGAACAGACCCGTAAAATAATAAAATTTGAGATATAAAAGATATTAGCGTTAATAATGTTTTAAAACCATCGAAAAGAATAACTGGAAATATTTACATAATTAGAGAATTAATATGTATTTATAATAAAAAAATAAATACGTTATGTATATTTAAAAACTCTTTTAAATTTGTGATAATGTGAAAAACATTACTATGTAAATAAAACAAGCAAAAAGTACATAATTAAATAATATAATATGTATATCTAGCAATTATTGTAACAGCGCTGAAAACTGACAAGCTAAAATACATTAACGGCCTTTTCAATGAACGTTGCTTAAGCGGCTATTTATTTAAAAACTGATTTCGCGCTTTCCGACATTGATTTGACCTTCGAAAGAGGAACATAGCATTGTTTGACTAATCAACCCTTAAACAGCGTTTATAAGTAAGGCTGTTTATTTTTAATAATTAGTTTGGGCATTTATATATATTTTAATTTTTTTTCTTTATATAAGTACTTTTAAATAGTTATTTTACAATAATAAATAAAGAACCACCATCGTTTGAAATGTAGATCCTACCTCAAGAACCGGCAAGTGTCCATTATTATTACAGTAACAGCCTGTTAATGTCCCACAGCTGGGCTAAGGCCTCCTCTCCCTTTTGAGGAGAAGGTTTGGAGGTTGTTCCACCACGCTGCTCCAATGCGGGTTGGTAGAATACACATGTGGCATAATTTCAATGAAATTAGACAAATGCAGGTTTCCTCACGATGTTTTCCTTCATCATCAAGCACGAGATAAATTATAAACTCAAAATAAGCACATGAAAATTCAGTGGTGTTTGCCCGGGTTTGAACCCACGATCATCGGTTAAGATTCACGCGTTCTAACTACTAGGCCATCTCGGGCATAATTATTAGATACAATTAAATATATATTCTGCATGTAAATAAAATAATATTTCACGCTTTTTATTATCTATATAATATTTTATTGAATAATTTTATTAATTAAGGCGTAAATTTAAAAATTCAAATAAGCTTCAACGTTTCCGTGTCAGTATCAATGACAATCGATAAGTGCATTAAGGAAAACAAATGAATCGATCTCACTTGGTTTGCTTATTAATAGCATACCTTGATATTAAGCTATTTTGGCCCTTGAAAACGGAAAAAACACTTACTTTTTAATATTTTATACATCGATTAAATTTATCGGTTAATTTTTTGATAACGATACATGAATTTAATATATATGTATATAATTATAAGTAAATTTAATAAAAATTAAATAATAAAAATGAAATAATACATATTATGTATATATTTCTTCCAAAAATAAAAATAAAGTGAAATTTGCCTGAATGTACGCTTAATATTTACCTATTTAATTACATATTTTATAAAAAAAATGTATATAACTAACTTGGCGGACGGGAACTTCTGATAGTAAGCGGTCACCATCCATAAACATTGGCATTTCGCATTGGTAGGTTGTATTTTGATGTTATGTTATCATCTCATTTAATGTTCAAGAGTAAAAAAAGTAAAAGTAACAGCCTGTGAATGTCCGACTGCTGGGCTAAGGTCTCCTCTCCCTTTTTGAAGAGAAGGTTTGGAACTTATTCCACCACGCTACTCCAATGCGCGTTGGTGGAATACACATGTGGCAAAATTTCAGTGAAATTAGACACATGCAGGTTTTCTGGCGATGTTTTCCTGCACCGTAAAGCACGAGATGAATTATAATCACAAATTAAGCACATGTAAGTTCAGTGGTGGGTTTGAACCCAAGATCATCGGTTAAAATTCATGCGTTCTTACCACTGCGCCATCTCGGCTTGTTCATTTCATAATGTTCAAAGTACTTTTCTCAAAATCGTAATTGATCTTGAGATGTCGCGTCCAAGAAAATAAAATATATATGAGTAAATGTAATCAAGTTTACAGAAAGTTAAGGATGAAAACGATAAATATACAAATTAATTAATGTTTGAGTTGGTTTTTTTGCACTCAAGTAAATCATTCGATTTATAAATATTGTTATGTAAATTACACATATTTTTCCATAAGTATGTTAACGACAAAAACGATATTTTCCTTAATGTACAATATTCTTGAAATGTGTAATTTATATCTTATGAAAACGATGTTATCATTATTAGTATAGTAAAATTAACTATTTTTACGTGTTAACTTAACTTAACCCCAAGACAAAACAGTTTTGTACTTTTTTCTTCTATTTTTGTCAGCCGTTTTTTTTTGTTTGGTAGCTATACGAATAAAAAACATCTTGGAGGATAAGAGTTGTTAAATGTTATGTATATTAAAAACGAAAACTTGCTCTTTTTAAAACCCGTGATCAACACAAAGTTCAAGATCATCAAGTTCATAGGTAATTGTCGCTTTTTTACCTTTATTGATAATAATTAACTATTCAAACTTTATTATCGTTTCCAATCAAGGAATGCTTTAAATATTTTGGGAATAATACGATTGTCAATTAACAATTTTGCAAGATTTTTTAGACACTCTCTCTTAATCATCTATTTCCAAAATATCTCGAAAACGGTGAGTTTTACTTCAAAAACAGTAGAAACCTTTTTTGTGGAGGATAAAATTTATAATATTTTTTATTTTTAACTTTTTTTCTCTATTGTTAATATTAAAGCTGAGATGGCCCAGTGGTACGAACGCGTGAATCTTAACCGATGATAATGGGTTCAAACCCGGGCAAGCACCACTGAATTTTCATGTGCTTAATTTGTGATTATAATTCATCTCGTGCTATACGGTGAAGGAAAACATCGTGAGAAAACCTGCATGTGTCTAATTTCACTGAAATCTGCCACATGTGTATTCCACTAACCCGCATTGGAGCAGCGTGGTGGAATAAGCTCCAATACCTTCTCCTCAAAACGAGGAGAGAAGGCCTTGAGCCCAGCAGTGGGACATTCACAGGCTGTTACGGTAATATTTTCCGAGATATGTTCTCCAACTTCGATTATAACTTTTTATTTTCGTATTTTTCGTTATTTTGAATTAGGTGTTTATTTCTCGGTTTATAGATCGAAAAATCGAGTAGCCAGATTTTATGCGGAGCGAACGTATTTTTGGTGCTAAAATTCCAGGACTACAACGTTATGTGTGTATGTGACAAAATGACGTCTTAATGTTCTTCTAATCAAGTTTTATAATATGTTTTATAATAGCTTCGACGATACGACTTACTTGTTTCTTAATACTCTTTTAAAGATACAATTTGTAAATATCATTCACTTACGTTACGTTACCGATATTTAACATAACGTCAGGGTTAAGTTATTTAGCGCGTAATTAACTGTAAAATTTAACAATCTTTCTCATTGTTGTGTTTCTTAATGATACTTCGAATGAGAAATTAGAGTTCGAATAAGAAGTAGAGATTGAAATCTCGAAATATTAATAAATTCTATTAATAACTAATAATTGATCAGTTATCAGCACTCTTATAAAACGATACCTGCCTACAGACACTATTTTATAGTTTCGTCGCGTTTACATCCTTTGGCGAGAGGATATCTTACTGGTGGTAGGGCTTTGTGCAAGCTCGTCTGGGTAGGTACCACCCACGCATCAGATATTCTACCGCAAAACAGCAGCACTTGATATCGTTGTGTTCCGGTTTGAAGGGTGAGTGAGCCAGTGTAATTACAGGCACAAGGGACATAAAATCTTAGTTCCCAAGGTTGGTGGCGCATTGGCTATAAGCGATGGTTGACATTTCTTACAATGCCAATGTCTAAGGGCGTTTGGTGACCACTTACCATCAGGTGGCCCATATGCTCGTCCACCTTCCTATACAATAAAAAAAAAAAAAACATTATAAAGTAGTGACAATTGCATAGAACATGATATTGCTAAGTTTTTTTTTATAGTCTTTTCAGCTATACTCGATGTTTACATTTGGTACTAAATAAATAAAATACTTACTTGAATATTCTTATTATTTTTATCGATTTTTAGGTTCATAGTTGTTTAGACTGGAGTATTGACATAAATGTAATCTTCAAATATTCTAAAAAATTGTTTAATTTCAAAAATATAACATTATGAATGTGTCTATAAGGTACGTCGATGACAATGTTTACATATTGACTAAAAAAATAAGCAGCTATATAAATAGTTATATTAAATGCTGCTTTAAATGATACTGTTCCGCTCCCCGTGAGTTCTACTATTCCCAATAAAAGGGTTATCATATGTAAAAAGTTTTTTAATTGCATTAGGTACTGGCGCACGTAAGTCTACTTGTATACTCGTAATATGTCCGAAGTAAGCTGGTTATGACAAAATGACATACGAAATAAAAATAAATATATGACTCTGTTCACTAGTTTAATATTGATATAAGCATATACATATATTGCACATGTGTAACTACATAATAATGCCATAAAGACCGATTTTGGCCACGGCGGCGAATCTCAAGAGAGATTAGCCAACTGCGCAGGAGATATTATAGTGCTAACTCTCATAATCCAATGGGACGGCAATTCGACATGACCGGAAAGAGTTCAAGCGCAGGACCAACGGCTTCACGTGCTTTCCGAGGTACGAGAGTGTACCAATTTCCAGACTCCGGGCTGTTACTGAGAATTTCCTGACAGAAAAACCCAATAAATTTTTACTGGCCGGCCTGGGAAATGAACCCAGGACCTCCGGATCTGCGGCCTTACATCAAGCCTCTAGACCAACAAGGCAGTCACACATACACACAATGCCAACTATAGACCTTATTAGTCACATTTTATAACTAAATTAAGTAGATTTCGTAAAAAATATTCTAATCAATATTGCACCGTCGTAGTAGACTTTTATTTAAGAAAAGTTTTTCTATGAAATATTTATTTTTAGTAATTTGCTATCAAAGAAACGGCTTAGCTCACGAAAATATAATTATCCGATAGGAATTGCCCGCCACTTATTCTACGTTGATGTTGCTAAGTTAGAAGTGTAACATCTATTAACTAACTTACGAGGCTGCAGATGGAAAGCCCTTGGTTCTACGCGTAAACTCTAAAGTATTTCTGCAGCGCTAGTACGAGTTCATTAACTTCTTGCGTTAATAACGTATCGAGTGCTCGAAAACGTTTCAGCTTTCCAAATGCTGAGTGTTGGATAAAACATGTGGCAGATTTTAATCCAAAACATGCAGGTTGTTTTTCTGCCGAACTCGATTTAGTTGAGTGTGATAGCCTAATTACAGGCACAACAGTCTTTACTATAACCTACTCCTTGAATGGAAATACTTGCAATTTAGTGGTACGAGCTCAATATTTTTTGGTAATACTCTCTCTCACATTAGGCTCTGCAAGCTCGTCTGGGTAGGAACCATCTCATAAATGTCTCCATACAAACAAACTAGCTTATATTTTTAATTGATTGTCGATTCCTATAAGACGTTCTTGGTTTATTTATTGAACTTAGAAGCTTATTTATTCCGGATGTAATATATATTAACAGATAAGGATATCTAGTACAATATGACAATTATAAAATTATATATCTGTAATTGCTTTAACTCTATAAGGAACGGACTAAGGTTTTTGCTGAACTTGTCACGTTTGTGACAATCAACTGTCGTGACATTGTATTGTCTAGATATATATATTTAAAGTTTGTAGGTCAATCGGTAGAACGGTTTGTAGGTTTTTAACACGATCTTTTAATATGCAAGGGTAATAATACATAGTGCCAAAAACATTTAAAATGTATTTTAAAATATGTACACTGGATATGTTCAAGCATTTGTAGTTATTAAGAGTGATCATTTATTATGTACCTAATGGAGTTAAATAACTCAAATTGGTGTTCGCATTTTTTACAACATAGATTTTCGAAATAATTTTTGATTAAATGGTTTTAATGGTCGCGGTAAAAACCCGAAAATCTTTAAATTGTATGAAACCGTCAGTTTTGCGCTTCTGTTCGCTTACAGAAATAAAGTAATTGTCTAAATAACAAAATATATTTTTATTTTTAAGTTGCCAACTATATACTTACATATAGGTATATATCGTATATCAAAGTAATGATTGAATGTTTTCATCGTTTAAAAACAATAGTCCGCGTTTATATATGTATCTTATGTATAAGATACGAAATACATTTATATTAAAAAAATGCTTAATGTGAACGCTAATATTAGTAAAATTAAGTCGCGACAAAGTAATAATTGCTATCACATAAAAATCAGTATTTTCTTCGATTTATTTTATTAAATATTGCAGTTTAAACTTTGCAATTTTGATCATTAATTTAAGAGAAATAGACAAGGGGCTTGCCGTAAATAGCAATATTAGGAGCGACACGCCTACACGCCCCTCTCGCGGTCTCATTTCTATGCTTTTTCTCTTTAAAATGACAGTATAGTATTTATTTTATATATAAAAAAATTAAATGTTATTTTTTAATATTAATTATATTAAAGCCTTAAATATATATAAATAAAAATTGAAAATAGTTACTAATAATAATAATGTAATGTAATTTGTTAATAAGTATAAATTCAAATTTGTATGTTTAATTATCTTTTGAAATGTTTGTAATTACACACTAAGTTTTTGCTAATTTATTGTGACTCAGTGTTGGTATATAAATAAAAAATGTAAAGGTTAAGGAACTACTAATATATAATATGATATATAATATAAAATATGATTTAGTAATTAGTTGAGGTTTTATTTTTGACAAAAGTTCATTGAACTATATTAAAACGATTATTTTTTAATTGTAGTAGAAAAGTAAAAAGCTGCTGGGCTAAGGGCTCCTTTCCTTTTTTGAGGGGAAGATTTGGAGCTTATTCCATCACGCTGCTCCAATGTGGGTTGTCGGAATATACATGCAGCAGAATTTCAGTGAGATTACACATGCAGGTTTCCTCATGATGTTTTCCTACACCGTTAAGCACAAGATGAATTATAAATACAAATTAAGCACATGAAAATTGAGAGGTGCTTGTCCGGCTTTGAACCCACGTTATGTGGTTATGATTCACGAGTTCTAACCACTCGTCCTCTAACCATCTAGCCTTTTTTATAATGAAGTATTTAAATAACGCTAATTCAGGCAAACGCTTACACTTTACAAATAAGTTTAATGTAGCACTATTTTATATATATTTTATAACATATTTTAGAAATTAAATATAGCTACTGTGATCATTTAATGATCACCTGACATAGGGCAAAGAATGTTATCCCCGTTTAATCGCAATTTCGATTAAAATCATATTTAAATTAAATACAATAATAAAAACGTTGCAAAAAATTATTAGTCCTTAGACACAGTAGCATTCAAACGAAGCATTGATACGATAACAATCGTTTTTATTCGAGGCCCCTTGACCTTTTGATGTTGAAGGTCATTCTTGTTTGTATTATAAATATTATGCTAAATTTAAATATTGCGATCGAAATAAAATTTTATTGTTGTATTGTGAAAGTTCTACTATCTTTTTATCTATCACATTTTTTAATCAAAATAAAAAAGATTGTGAATTTTAAGGGTAAATAAACGGTTTATAAGGTTTCCAAACTTTTGAAGGAAATACATACGAATTAATAATATACTTACGAGATATGTCTATAAAACTTTGGAAATATTTTAGGTTAGTTATTATAAGTTATTTTTTGGAAAAATCTCTCAATAAAATGAATTAATAATAATTTAACATTACAATTGTTTAATAAATATGTAGATTTAATTTAAATATTCTCGGTATAGTTAAGTGCGGTGACATTAATTATGTTACCGCAAACGGGATTTCCCCTATGTAAAAATATCGAACTTACGATATTGTCACGTGTATTTAAGTTACAACCTTAGACCTGTTCTCTATCATTATCTACAGACCTTGATCTTATACTATTTAAAGGTCAATTGTCCGACAGCAAAAGATCTGCTGGTAAATGATCACTTTCGGCCAATAAAAAGTAAAAGCTTATAAAGTCCCACTGCTGGTTTAAGGCCTACTCTCCTGTTGAGGACAGAAATTTTGGAGATTATTTTACCACGATGCTCCAATGTGGGTTGGTAGGTATGTCCACACCATAATCACTGATAATTTAAGAATTATATGCAACTTCTGTCAAGACATATCCTTTAAGATATTATATCTTCTTTAATAACATTGGCTCACTCACCCTTCAAACCAAAAATCACAGTCATAAAAAGTATAACTGTTTGGTAATACTCTAACGTCAGTTCTTTTGAGTTGAAAAACGTATTTATCTGACTCTCTCTTGTTTCTCTCTCTTCTGTCTTCTCTCTTGTTCTTGTTTGTTAAAAGATTGATTGTATAATGTTTTATATATCATAATATTGGACTTTGTTATATTTAATAATTGTCATCATATCAGCCGGAAGACGTCCACTGCTGGACAAAGGCCTCCCCCAAGGATTTCCACGTTGGCCAGTCTTGCGCTACCCGCATCCAACGGCTTCGACTCGTTCGGACTAGGGGCCGTGGTTTAGTTGTACGAATCATTGGGTGGATATGCCATAATCGCCACGCAGATTGGCAGACGGGTTTGCGATCGCAGTAAGTTGGTCATAGTATTTAGAGAGACGCTGCTGCCCGTTGTCTGGTGTATATTTCCTCGGGTCGATTTCTACACCCACCACGGGACGAGATGGGGCGGTGATATTCGTCGCCGTCACCACACGGCACATTTAATTTTATCATTTTATTTAATCATATTATATTTTTTTTACTTGGACAGATATTTGCATTGTGGATGGATAATTTAATAAGAAGAACTTTATGTGGAGACTATGTAACTTAAAATTTTTACTTGGTAGTAGGGATTTGTGCAAGCACCCATTTATCACATATTCTAGTGCCAAGCAGCAATACTCAGTATTGCTATGTCTGGTTTGTAAAATAAGTGAGTGTAACTACAGGCACAAGATACATTACATCTTAAATTCCAAGGTTGGTGGCGCATTGACGACGTAAAAGATGGTTAATATTGGTTCAGCGTCTGTACTCATTCAAATCGCCATGATTAAATTCCAAAGAATAAGCGAATAATGTTATTTATAATATGTTAATCGCGATGGCCTTTAGACAATTCAGTAATTAGATAGACCCAAAATTAATTACTTTAAAGAAAATCAGATAAACTTGTGAATTACTTAGGTAACTGTTATCTAGCTTTTAATAAAACTATCAGTTATCAACGAGGCCAAAACTTCGCTGGAATGACCTGTTTACATATTTATGTCTATATTTTATTACCTTTTAGTTTAATATTTGTATAATATTTTATACATATAAGACTGCCTCGTTGATCTAGTGGCTTGGTATAAGGCCGTAGATCCGGAGGTCCTGGGTTCAATTCCCAGGTCGGGCCAATTATAAGTTATTTGGTTTTTCCGTCAGAAAATTCTCAGTGGCAGCCCGGAGTCTGGAAATTGGAAATGTGTACACTCCCGTGCCTCGACACGATTATTATCATTTTTTTATTTCATATTGGTTATAAAATAATACCGCGAGATATATAATTCCCACTGAAAATTATTCTTTGAGTATAAAAGGAACAATGACTGCATTGGGACATGTCAGGTCTACTTCGAAGGAATTATGTTTTTTTTATTCACACCATAATTTCAGTCAAAGAATTTGATTTAATATTTTGCGTATGTCTTTAATTAAAATAGGTAAAATATGTAGGTCATTTATTTTTAGCTACGGCAACACGATATAAACATCTTCTAATGTACTTATTATTCAAGCATTGTAGTTTATTCTCTCGGGATAGAAAGTGAAACAGGCCTACATATTAATGTATGCTGACCTAATTTCAACAGGATATAATTTTGTTGCGTATAATAATACGTGATAGTTATCAATTTAAATGGAATAAGACTAAACATTATTATAGTTGCTTCTTTTTAATATACGCTGTATTTGTATTCTAAATTTACAAGATTAATTAGACGTAGCCAACGATGCAACACATAAGTGAATGAATTTTTACAGTCAAATAAAAAAAAAACAATTCATAAAACTTTAACTTAAACTCTACTTAGAAGTAAAGAAGCATTTGTTTTGTATGTATACATATACCGATATGTTGGAATCCTGCTTCGGGCCAATAAAAGTCATTGGTTTATTTTTTGTCAAGAAATTGTCAATAACAAGCGGGGTTTAGGAAGGTCGTGTGTTTGTGCAAACACTTGTCCAGTACAATTTCTTATACAAAGTTGACTTTCCGATTTTAAGAATGGTTGATGAAATTGGAAGCACTTCATGGTCATATAAATACCTAGAGACTATTTCCTATATGATGACAAGTAAAATATATTTATAGCAGCGTTTTAAAATCGTTTACTGTTTTTTTCGAATCGTTCACTTTGTTTTTCCGGAATCGGTCCAGAGATACAATCTTTATTATATTGCTATGAATAATAAAATAATGTATTAAAAACAAGGGCACGAATTGATCGAATTTGACGACAAAAATAAACTATATAATCAATTTTGTCGTCAAATTATTTTCGAAACGTTTTTGACACGCATGGATTTTGATATAAAAACTTTTCTCTTACTAACGATCCGACATCCAAAGTTTCAGCAGTAAGATGTGTAATCGTCAAATGTATGAAATAGATATATACTTATATCCAAGTAAAACTGCAGGACACATATATCTTATGATCTTAATAATTTAATCGTTGAGGTTAAATAACAGAAAACAAAGGATATCGAAATTAAAAATTTAATACAGTTAAAAATAAACCAAATCCATTTCATAATATTCATAAAAATATAATTATATCGTAAAACAATTATAATTTTATCATTCAAATAAATATTCATTAAGGTAATATAATGCATTATTGCAAAGCGTGTAGTTATAAATAGTTTTGAATAGCCGTCTTCTGACTTTATTATTTAAAAAAAAAACCATTTTAATCACATTTATGAAGGTCTAGTTATAGCTAGTAATAATTAAGTTTATGCGCGTGTTAACGTTTGTTGTTTTTTGTTTATTGATTTATAATTACAAAAACGTATTAAGGTGATTATTTGTTTTATAACTAATAGAGTATGTGTCATTTATAAAACTTAATATAATTGTTTGTCGACCGTAGACACACTTCAGATATAAGATTAAAAAAAAAATATTACACTATTCAAAAAAAACGACCGTCTATTATAAAAATTTATAAATATTTTTTTTACTTTAATTATGTAGTATACTGTGCATCTGTGTAAACCAAATCATAAAGAAGAAGGCAATTGAAATACTATTTAAAAAGCCGGATCAATTTGATACCCGCTTACTTGTATTAAAAAAAAATTGATAAAAATTACAACTGTTTTATATACTCAGATTGATTGATTTTTGCGTTAATAATTTCAGATCAGAATGCCAAGTACTTCCGTGGTGTTTGGTAAAAACGAGAAATGGAGGATAAATCGGAACATCTTCGTGTTGGGTTTCGCTTTTATGGTGCATTTCACGGCATTCCACGGCGCTGCTAACCTGCAAAGCTCCGTGAACACTGACGCTGCGGCTGGGACCTTCACGCTAGCGGCTATATACTTTTCTCTCATATTATCAAATATTTTTCTACCAGCTTTGGTTATAAAGTAAGTATTTATGGTACACCTGCGCTTTACCCACGGCTTCGCTGGCGTCATAATCGTCACAATAGAGTTGCTAAAGAGCAATTTCTATAGCTCATTCTTCAAAAAATAAAGCATTTTTATACAAACTTTCATCATTACCTAAGGAGTTACATTTTTAAAAACTCTAATCTTCTGTGTAAATGGAACCCGTATACAAATTTTCATAGTGCTGGGGCTACCCAGTAGTTTGATTGGGCTGTGTGTTGATATGTCAGCGAGTCATGGTAATCTGACTGACAGTGTTTAGTCTCCTAGAAAGTCTTGAATGTTAAAGTGACCAGTTTTCTGTTACGTCCACTCCCAAATGTCTAATGTTTCATAATGTCTAGAGTTCAAATATGTCAAGCGCACCATAAAGTCAAATGAGCTTAGAACGATTCAGAATGAATTAAATTCACTCACACGAGAAAATATTACTATATTTAAAATAAACACTTACGTCAAATTTGAGTGTACAAAAGTATACATCTTGCATCTTAAAACGTAAAACTAAAATCGAATATATAATATTTCAAACATTTCAAAATAAATATTAAAAATGGGTGATTTTGTGGCATCGTAACAACTTCGGGGTCCATTGAATGGCGGTGATTTGTAATGTAGGATAAATTACACTGATGAAGCGTTTTACTGATGGTAGAGCTTTGTGGAAGCTCGTCTGGGTAGGTACCACCCACTCATCAGATATTCTACCGCAAAACAGCAGCACTTGGTATTGTTGTGTTCCGGTTTGAAGGGTGAGTGAGCCAGTACAGGCACAAGGGTCATAACATCTTAGTTCCCAAGGTTGGTGGCGCATTAGCGATGTAAGCGATGGTTAACATTTCTTACAATGCCAATGTCTATGGGCGTTGGTGATCACTTACCATCAGTGCGCCCATATGCTCGTCCGACTACCAATTCTATAAAAAAAACTGTATGTAATTATAAACTATGAGGATGTTCAAATATAAAATATAATTATTTTTTGCAAAAAAATTAAAATTATTAGTATTATATATGTAAATAAAACTATTATTTTTATTTGATGAGAATAAATTAATATAAATTGATAATAAACATGAAAATATAATACAATAAATGACAATAAACAATTCATTTGATTACAAAAAAGAGGACGTACGTTGTTCCAAAGCATTTCCTAATTATTATACAGATAAAGGATTCATGTCATTTTGGTCAATAAACGTTGTATGAAGTTGGTGAACTTTTCAATGACAATTTGATTATTTTAATTATTTTATATGATTGTACTAACTCAATTGTTATATAAAGACATATTAAAGCAAGGTCAATATTGACTACTGTTAAATAAAATAGAATATAAAACAAATTTGTTGAAAGAGAAAGAGAAAAAATAATATCTGTAAGACATATAGATTTATCTTTATTTCGTAATTATTTGTAGTAGTCTTCGCATAGTAGCAGAAATTCATTATTTAGAATTTGAAAAAACATTTATTGATTCACAAACAGAGAAGAAAAAGGTACGGAAATGTTTTATCTTTGTCTATGTATTGAGTTTTCAAAACAAAAACCTCAATAGTATATTTAAATAGGCTTTTAAATTTATTTACTCATACACGTTTTTATTTAACTTCGCTCTGAGGCCGCTCTGAGAAGGCGTATCCGACGTCTGTGTGATGATCATGACTAGGCTTCCCCAAAAAAAAAAGGAGGCTAATGCTACTAATATTATATTATTGTTTACAATCGTGCTAATAACCTACCTTAAAATAACGTGTACTTATTTCGCTCATATCTATATAATCTTGTACATATATTGGATCAATGTTAGAACAGATTAGAGCGACCTAGCTGATGTCGAGTAAGTGATAAATTGATTACGTCTAGAAACCGTCTATTATAGCAAATCATATGCACATAACTTAAATATTGTGTTATGTTAAAAAAAGGGGAAATAAATATTTTATAGGCAATTTAGAAAAAAAAAACCATGGTAAGTGTATTTGCACAGACAAACTATAAAAAAAAAATGTTTTACCATTGATTGTAATGATAATAATTGTGTTGTGTTCATTGTTTTTTTTTTTTTTTGTAATGAATACAATTTTGTATTGTCAAATCTATAGAGGAATATATGTCTTATTTTTAATTTAAAACAAATGCACAAAATTATTATTTTGTTATAATGGACCTAGATGATTATATAAAACAACTTTTTTAATTACTAAATACTAAGTAGAGGTAAGAATTCACATTTTAATATTAGTAAAACTGTTCTGAAACATATTTATCTTACAAACTAGACATATAGTTTATTATATTAGATAGTTTATTATATAAGAACAAAATTTAAGCTCACCGCAGATTATGATTGTAATTACAGGCACAAGGGACATAAAATCTTAGTTCCCAAGGTTGGTGGCGCATTGGCTATAAGCGATGGTTGACATTACTTACAATGCCAATGTCTAAGGGCGTTTGGTGACCACTTACCATCAGGCCCATATGCTCGTCCACTTTCCTATTCTATAAAAAAAAAAAAAAACAATGATCTTGAAATGTCACAAAGTGTAATGCGACATTGACTATAATAAACTATAACATTTAAAACATTCTTATGTACAAATTAAAATAACGTACCGTGAGCGTACCATCGCAAATCGATTTTCAACATTTCACGAGTGACATACGTCATAGTCACTTCCTACAGAATAACACTGCTGGTTCGAATAATATCTGAAAAAACGTAAATTGACAAGTATATTGAATACTGATATTGATTACATTTAGGTATATTGAATTTAGTTATTCCATTTTCTGGTTTTTATATCAAGCGCTAAACCGATATTTGATAAAACGATAAAAAATATGCTACAAAATGATTATTCGTTTTTAGTTTTCATAATATGGTTTATATTTTATTAGCATACCTTAAAATGATTTGTGCTATCTACATACTTTAACTATAATCAATTTGTATGTAAAAATCATCATAAAGTCGAGCTCATTTTCCACTATTATTTTACACTATTATTATTATACACAAATTTATTTAAGATCAACCCGTAAATGTTTTACTACTGTACAAATAGTTCTTCCCTTAAAGAAAAAAAGGACATCGTGTTTGATGTTTTCGTACACCAACGAACAAGAAAACACACATAAGAAACAGATTCGAATTGAATCGACGTGCTCCATTCATTGGACCATCCATTTTATTATTATAATCAATTATGTTGTTAATCGAACTTCTCGAATTTTTTTATATTTCTTCTGTAACCGATCGTAAGGACTGAAGCAATATCTAAGGTTGAAGTTCCTATGACTGGTATAATTGAGGTGTATAGATCTGTGGCAATGTCGTCCTTGTGGGCCTCTTAATGTACGCAAATAAAAACGTCAGCGGAGATCAGATATCAATCGCATTGTGTAAAAACTAGACTAATAGTTTTTAATTAGATCAGAATACTATCAGCATCTCTAAATAAATTTTGGGATAAATACTCCATTTGTGATTTTTTGTTATTTTAATTTTAGATGGCTTGGCTGCAAATGGGCAATCGCAGTTTCTTTTATAGCGTACATGCCTTTTATAGCTGCTCAATTCTACCCGTATTTGCACACGCTGGTACCAGCGGGAATGATGGTCGGTTTCGGTGGTGGTCCTCTCTGGTGTGCTAAATGCACATACTTGTCTGTTGTAAGTATACCATACAAGACAAACTAAATATTAATAGGTGTAGATAATAGAAAGAATCAGACGACTACTGTACTTCTTATCAAGTGCCTTAAATAAATATCGCTAAGGTAACTTAAAATATATTTTAATAAAAATTATCGTTTCTATCGTTTCTTAATTAAATTGTATCTTGATTGCTTCATCGGCTAGCTTATAGGCTGCGGATCCCGAGATCAAAAGAGTTTTAACTCAGGGTCGGACCAGGAAAGCACATAAAATCTTTGGTATTGAACCTGAACTTTCTCAGGTCGTGTCGGATTGCCGCTCCGTCGAATTATGAGAGTGATGAGAGAGTTCATCTATGTTTGCACACACTTGTGCACTATAACATCGCTTGTGCAGTTGGCTATACCGAATGAGGATAGTCGCCATGAATTCGGTCAGGAGTGCACCAACATCATCATCATTGTCATATTATTTAGATTTTAGTTATTCGATCACAATTAAAAAAGGGTCATTTCAAATATTTATTTTAATTTTATTTTTAAGGACGAAGGAATGACTTCCTTATATTAATATCATTCATAATGTACATATGCATATTAAATCGTTGTAAATAGGGAATTGGTCCAATATGTGTAAAGGTCATATTTGTGATTACTAAATTCCTTAGCGTAAAAATTACATGTTTAGAATCACACTAGGCAGTTTGCATATTGATGAACCGTTTTAAATATTATATATGGAAAAATCGTTTAGAACGTGCTGCTCTTGTTAATAAGCCATATCCTGACACTAAAGTCCTGCTTTGAAAATAGTTTTATTTACCTTATGAGTGATTTTTAAATTTCAAATGTTGATTGATACGGTGATATAATGTCCTACTGACCGCTGTTTCGCCACGGCGGCTATTCTCAAGGGCAGTTGAGTCGCACAGGAGATATCATACTACACAAGTGTGTGCTGAAATATAATAGTGTGTGGACTTAGCACACTCTATTGCCATACACTCATAACGCGATCGATTCACGGACACGTATGATATGACATATGATATGATCAATCTTGATTTGTTTATATTTTTTCTGAAGTTGAAATTTGAATATTTCAAAAGTAATTTTTAACACAGTGTTAGGATCGTATCGTAACCACAGTTGGAATTATTAACACCAAATGTGTGTCTTACTGAACAGCTTGATGAATGAGATTGCGAATTCTAAGCAGTCTTTCATTTCCAGTGAGAGAACACTTAATAACATATCTATTTAATATTGATTTATAATGTTTTGTTTTTATTAACCAGGTGGCAGAGCCCTACGCGAAGTTATCAGGTGTACCAGCTGAGGTACTTGTGGTTAGATTTTTCGGACTATTCTTTATGTTCTACCAAATGGCACAAATATGGGGTAACCTGGTATCTTCAGCAAGTAAGTAGATTACTTCATGTTTATATAAGTAAACCCAAAGGGAAGTAGAAGAATGGTTAAGGGAGACTGTGTGTGGTGTACAATTTTTTGTCTTATAAGTACATAAATACAAAATGTTACACTTATGATTATACCCGTACATTAATTATTATCGAGGTTAGCCATATTAACATCTAGATGAAGTTATATTGAAACAAAAATAGTTTAGTCCATTTTTGGAAAAATCTCCCTCAACCTATTTTAATATATCTTATTTTTTCAGTTTTGTCTTCATCACTCGGAGATGTGACGCTTTTAATGAATGAAACGGTCATCGACGTACCTGAGGTAGCAGCGCTTATGAACTATACTATAGCTACGCCTGATTATGGTTCAACTTGCGGAGTTAACTTCTGCAGCGGTAGCGATGCACATGTGAGTTGTAATTATATTTTTAATAAAGACAATCTTGTAAATATTTTTAAAAATGAACGTTCTCTACTTACACTATTAATAATTGTACGGACCTTAGTTGTTTTTATTACGGTCAAAAAGCTATTAGGCTATTTTTATTATTCTTTGGTCTTCTGAGAAGGCTGGTTATTGCGGTATGGTTCGTACGAATAAAGTAAAGCCGGAACTCGGCTTGTGTTTAATAAAGTTTCCCAAATGCTAATACTTCTCTTTTTACGACTCTTGAAAGTGATTTACGATTTATCTTGAAATTGAATTAACTCTGATAGTGGAAAGATAACTTCTAACTGTTCCAGGAAAACACAAATTTGGAGTCGCCTTCTCCGGTTAAGATTCAGTTGATTGCAGGTGTTTATTTAGCTTGTATGGCTTCAGCGAGTATTCTCGTTGTCGTTGGTGTGGATTCACTAAGCAGGTATAAAAAAGTAAACTAAGAGAATATTTTAATAATATTAACAAAAAAAAACACAATTTTGTTATGAATTTATTGTTAAAGAAATTTTTACATGCTATGAGTATGAATCAAAAATGACAATAATTGTTATTTATTATTCAGGATTAATTATATTGCGGATTTTTTATCTGTGCATGGTCACTATATAGCGATTAATGTCTTCTTATCAATGATATGACGAGACAAAAATATGACGAACATAAATATGCGCTAAATATTAGTAAGATGACTTCAATTATGTTTAAGATATAACACCGGACGTCAGCCGATGGCCCAAGGCAAATCAGGGTTCCAATTGCTGGCGGTTACGCTTCGCCAACTCAGGCACAAGTACCAATTGTTGTTACTGCCCGTTATCGGTTACATCGGCGCTGAACAGGCATTCATGGCGGCGGACTTTACACAGGTAAAATATTTCAGAATTAAACTGCAACAATAAGTAACTTGCTAACAGCATAGTATTATTGTGTTCTGATTGAAAGGAACCAGTGTATCTGTAGGCTCAACATAACATCTTAGTTTCAAAGGTTGGTGGCGTATTGGCGACGTAAGTAATGATTAAAATGTGATTGTGGATGCCTGCGGGCAGCGGTGACCATTTACCAAAAGGTGCCGAACACCTATTTAAAAAAAAAAAATAGTCAACGCCTTATGGTATTTTAGATTTTAAGGTTTATTTGTCTATTTTGGAAACATTTTTTTAATAAAAATGTAATTTTGTTAAAAATAATAATATGTGTGGTTTATATTCCACACTGCAGATATGTTTCTTATAATGTACATTCAATTGTACGAGTTGTCCTTGTCAAAACCATTAAAACAATCGCAAACTCATTTACGTAACTAGCTTCCTGCCCGAGGTTGGTGTTTACTATTATTAGTTGAAGGTCATTCCAGTGTCCGCTTTGACAACCTTTCACCGAGTTATTGTTGTGACAATTACATTTGGTTAGGCATTGTAATATATAATATGCAAAATATCTTTTTTATATTAACACAGGCAGCGCCTAGCTAATGTATTATCTTGTAAATTGATATTGATGAAATACTTGTTTCTTAGTTATAACGTCGCCTTATTTTGCATACTAATAACATAATATTTAGAGTTTCATGAAAACTGATATACTAATTCTAATTCAACGTATAGTGAATTTACGATAAGTTTATGTGACATAAACGTACTTTAAATCAACTTTAAAAATTAGCAAAAGCTAGAAATACATCGATGAAAGTTTTTCCGATGTTTTCCGTCAAAGCCGCGCACGAGATAAATTATGAACACAAATCAACCAAAAGAATTAAATTCAAGCACTGTTAAAAATATATAGAACTAACTAATGTTGTGCGATGGCAATGCTCACTTTTTATTTTTAATATTAATATTGTAATATAATATCATCCTTACTAATGTTATATATGAAAGTGAGTTTGTTTATTACGCTTTCACGTTTTAGCTATTCAACGGATCGTCATGAAATTTTGCATAGACGTTATTAGGGGTATAGAGAAGGATTACATATAGGGTAGTCCTCCCTAAAACGTGTGAAGCAGCGGGCGGGAACTAGTATTATATAAGACTATTCTATTTTTACTTTAAAGAACAACTAGTATAACAACATTACATATAACTGTTGAAGGTTTGTCCCTGAAGGACAATGAATGTTTTACAAATACAAAAAAAATATAATTAAATTTAGAAGGGCTTGTAAGAACTATTACGAGGATTTTTATCACACTTTTTTGTTTCCATTTTCAGGCTTTTGTAGGTTGTGCGTACGGGATTAGCAATATTGGGTTCGTGATGATTTGCTTCGGAGTTTTCAATGCTCTGGCGGCACCGATTGCGGGTGCTATTGTCAAACTAACCGGTCGGTTTCCAGTCATGGTTATTGCTCTTGTAAGTTGGCATGAATTTTTATTTAATAACAATAAATATTACTAGCGATAATAAACGTATTATATGTAATACTAAAATATTGTATTTAACTTAGGATTAAAGTAGGACAAATAATTGTTAATTAACATAAAGTGTCAGTTATACAAAGTTCATTAGGGTACACCTATTATACTCGAAATGCAACACATAAGTATACAAATACTTGAATAAAATATAATTTTATTTTTGATTTATTTAAATTAATCTCATTTTACAGCTCTTGAATCTATGTTTGTTGACGTCACTATTGTTATGGAGACCAGATCCTGAGCAATGGCTTGTTTTCTTTATACTTGCTGCTATCTGGGGAACCGCAGATGCCGTGTGGCTTGTCCAAGTAAACGGTATGACTATAATAAAAATCTTGAATCAAATAATTCGTGTCTTAATATTGCATTATGCAGCTTTATAAATATGCCTATTACTATAAAATTAATTTGTTTACTTTTTCATTTTAAACATTGTAAATGAATATTCTCTGCAGCTCTCTCCGGGATCCTGTTCCCGGGAAATGAGGAGGCGGCTTATTCTAACTTTCGTTTATGGGAAGCTACTGGTAGTGTGCTCTCGTATGCATCAGCACCATATCTATGCGTGAGGACCAGGTATGTTTCATTAACAGTCTAGACTAGGCACATCTATTTTTTACTGATCAGAAAGTATAATCAAAAACTTGTGGCTGAAGTTAATGTTAAAAAGTGAAGTTAATGAGTATAAAATAATATATAATATGTTTCATGTTTGATAGTGTATTTTTATAAATGACGCCTACTTTATAATGATGAGCAAAATGCGCGCCTGATGGTACGTTTTCTTTGCTCATTCTTTTTGGGCTGAAAAAAAAGCTTAGGGGTTGAGCAATGTTACATAATATCAATAAATATATATAAATATTTAATTTATAATAATAACTTATTACGTTTGTAGCAAAAAGTTTGATATTTTTATTACAATCAAAAGCGTTATATAATATACATTGACCCTACGCTATGCATTATCCAGCCTGTGTAGGTATTTTATTTGTTACTATGCCTATTTGATATTATACTGGTGGTAGAGCTTTGTGCAAGTTAGTCTGGATATGTACCACCCACTCAGCATATATTCTACCGCAAAACAGCAGTACTTGGTAGTGTTGTGTTCCGGTTTGAAGGGTGAGTGAGCCAGTGTAATAACAGGCACAAGGGACATAACATCTTAGTTCCCAAGGTTGGTGGCGCATTGGTGAAATAAGCGATGGTTAACATTTCTTACAATAGCAGGTGGCCCATATGCTCGTTCGCCTTCCTATTCTATAAAAAAATACCCGATCACTGATCGATGATACATACATATAGTAAGTTTTCACGTTGGTACGACAAATATGTATAATAAGCCTGGTTCCTGAACGGTATAATATCTTATTAAGGGTTTAGACGTGCTCAGATATATTAACGAATTAGCTGTGCCCGCGGTTTCACTCGCATATAACTTAAAAAAATCACAATCTCAGAGCAGACTTATAATATTTCAGTATATACAACATTTTTAATTTTATTTTTGTGGTATATTCGTATTTATTGGTTTTCGCAGCACCTGGATCTAGATAGGGCAAACATGCAGTTGGCAATGAGAAAAACAGCATTCCCTTAAATCTATTCCGACACACTTGAATGTCTTTCCCTGTGCTTTATTTATCGTGACTGCAAATGATACCTTCACTGAAAGTTTTGGCTTTTTAAATCTGTGTATTTAAAAAATAAGTACTTATTATCAACTAACCGACTAAGTATAAATTTAACAAGACAATGAGAAAAAAACATCTGCGGCGATGAAACGAAATACCTATTTAACCTATGAACTTTATAACCTACAAAGTTATTTACAAACTGAAAACAAATACTTAAGTATGATTGTTTTCAAACAACCAACTCAAGTACCTGTTAAAATATGTCATAACTATAAAAACTACTAAAAACTGCTTAGAATTTTATGTCGATATTTTTTTAAGAATTAATGCCATGTATAACTACTTCTTGGTCAAAGTGAAATCATCTCATAACGTATATACGTTTTGACACGTATATACGGCTTACCGAGGAGACCAGGAATGGCCCAGTGGTAAGAACGCGTGAATCTTAACCGATGATCGTGGGTTCAAACCCGGGCAAGCACCACTGAATAATTTTCATGTGCTTAATTTGTGATTATAATTCATCTCGTGCTTTACGGTGAAGGAAAACATCGTGAGGAAACCTGCATGTGTCTAATTTCCCTGAAATTCTGCCACATGTGTATTCCGCCAATCCGCATTGGAGCAGCGTGGTGGAATAAGCTCCAAACCATCTCCTCAAAAAGAGGAGAGGAGGCCTTTAGCCCAGCAGTGGGACATTCACAGGTTGTTACGGTTACGGTATAACTACTTCGCAAATAATGCATTATTTTAGAACAAAATTGATTACCATACAAAAGGTTATAATGAGTCAACCGGAAAATATTGAGATATGCTTTCGCGGACTTTTTTTAGAACTTTTTAAGAGGAACAACTCTGTCATACATTATTGTTTTGTAACCTTAACCGTTTACTCAGAGCACGCAACGGAAGCTCTCAAAAGGAATACATTTTTCCCTCTTTTGCAACATTTTTCATTCAGAATGATGTTTCATGCTTATTAGTTTAAAATCACAAATCAGACTTCCATACAACTGATGCAACATTTCTCTTTACCTATATTTACGCGTGAACGAAATTGCGGGCAATAGCTAGTTAAACGTTTAGTATCCAAAAAGAAAAGAAATGTGTATAACATATATTGTTATATTTTTTAATCCGTAATATGTACAGTTTTTTTAAAGAGTCACTACCCTAACAAAATATATTACAAACGAATACAGACAGAGGTTTACCAGGTCCCTGTTATCAGTGAGCGCCGTGCTTCTCCGACGTACCTGCGTTCGCTGAATATAACTCAATGCATGACAGTCGGCGTGCTTTACACGTGTGGGCACGTTTAACCGACGTAATTCCTGCATAAACTGAACCGTATTTAATATGATTGATCATATACATCTGAAATCAACTTACATTGGAAGAATCTAAATAGCTGAAACTGACCATTTTTTCAACTTTCTTTTGTTCCTGTAAGCTTTTAATTATCATCATTTTGCAGGTTATTATTTATAGGTATTTAAAGTTTCAACCAATTCAACTGAACAGATATTTTATACTTAGTATTTTTAACGAATAAATGTTTGACATGATTCTTAAAATTGACATTACTTTTTTATTCATAAACCGACAGAAATAAAACAAACACTAAATTTTAAGTGAAGTTTGCCACAATACATTAGTAAAAACCGCAACGCAAATCAGTTAAGCCGTTCCTAAGATTAGCGCGCACAAGCGCACAGACAAACTGAAAAAAATCTATCAATCTATGTTTTGGGTACTATTGCGGCTCCCAATAATAGCTCATATATCTTCCATGTACAGACACCTATCAGTTGTGTTATAAAATTTGTGTTATATGTATATAGATAAACTTCTAAGGTTCATAGCCTCGAAATACAATATCCCAGTGTCATTTTTATTTAACATTCTATAGGGGTGTCCAAACTTAATATAAAGCCTACATTTATGTTCTTTAGGGCGTCATTAGTTAAGTAACGTCTTTTTCTATCAAATGTCAAATAAACGGTGACAGAAAGAGACAAATCAGTGCTTAACAAGGCATCCACTATACAATATCCATCAGTAAGGTCGTAAGAGCCTGAGTCGTTGCGTGGCCAATGATGGAACTCAGTGTGATAAAAAAATAAAAAAAATAAATATATATTTGATATCGAATATAGAATGATTGAAGCCGAGATGGCCCAGTGGTAAGAACGCGTGAATCTTAACCGATGATCGTGGGTTCAAGCCCGGGCAAGCACCACTGAATTTTCATGTGCTTAATTTGTGATTATAATTCATCTCGTGCTTTACGGTGAAGGAAAACATCGTGAGGAAACCTGCATGTGTCTAATTTCACTGAAATTCTGCCACATGTGAATTCTACCAACCCGCATTGGAGCAGCGTGGTGGAATAAGTTCCAAACCTTCTCCTCAAAAAGAGGAGAGGAGGCCTTTAGCCCAGCAGTGGGACATTCACAGGCTGTTACGTATAGAATGATTCACTACTTAATCGAGTAAGAGTTAATAATAATGTATATATTCTCTTGCAGGTTATATGTTCTGGTGGGTCTTCTAATCTTAGGTTTCTCGGGATACACCACCATCGAACTGATGGAGTATCGCGTGAAGCGTCATCACCATGAAGAAAGGAAGTTCGAATTAGTCGGAAAAAAAGCTGATCAAGAATAGAACGGACGAACAGTTATGTAATTTATTAAACTAATTATTTATGATGTGATCAATCATTTAGTTACTAATAGACTATTCAGATAACACAAGCCCATTGATGTTATATGTATAAATATGGCTCAAACTCGAGATTAATTATAGTTTAAGGTACTAACGCTGGAACAAAAGTGGCTCCCAAATTTGACAAATTGTAAATGGAAAAAGGAACTTTGTGAATGTAGACTTTTTCCCTTAACAAAATGGATATTACTTTTTTCTTATATTAAAAAGATCTATAGTTCATATTATAACGGCAAGTTCTTTTTTAATGTGGACAATAAAATGTATTTAATGAAGATTATGCAATTTATTCACTATATGTAAAATATAATATTTTTTAATTATAAGTACAGTATAGTAACAGCCTGTTAATGTCCCACTGCTGGGCTAAGGCCTCCTCTCCCCTTTTGAGGAGAAGGTTTGGAGCTTATTCCACCACGCTGCTCCAATGCGGGTTGGTAGAATACACATGTGGCAGAATTTCAATGAAATTAGACACATGCAGGTTTCCTCACGATGTTTTCCTTCACCGTTAAGCACGAGATGAATTATAAACATAACATAATTATAAGTGTATATGATTAATTTGTTTTTCGTTTCATTTTTTTAGTTCTACAGTAGTAGTTACAATAGTTTAATTCATTTATTTATGCTATACAATCGGCACTATTAACCGGTAAAATTAAAAAAAACAATTCAGTAGTTAAGATAATTATTTACCTAGAGCTTAATGATTTTGCACGGGTCCTGGGTCCATCCATCCAGCAGTTGGACATTTATTGTACCATTTTAATTACGATTGTTTCTGTTTCAAACGAAAAATCTGAATTATTGTGATTATTCTTAATTATTTTATTTTTATAAAAATATTGTAATATAATTTACGAAATATTATAATTAAACTTGTAACAGAAATAGCTTAAATGTTTCCTTTAAAGTCAGATGCTTTTGTTTGACCTTTCTTTCTTATGATTTCTAATAAAAAATAATGGTATTGAAGTATTCTTCATCATAAAATCCTTAATTTTTTTTTTAATTTATTCGATCTTCTATATAGAGTAATATACTTTTATTATAAATTATTATTTCATGTTATTTATACCTTTTTTTTATTACGCTGGAAAAACGCATTACGCGTTTCCCCCACGGGAACAGTGAGGGGTATGTGGGGCTCGCCGATGTCCGAGGTGCCGAGTGCGCCCCGAACAACGGAATACCCACTAAAAAACCAGCGGTACCCTTTCCGTCATAACGAAAAGCGCCACGGGATCGCTTGCGCATGCTACCGTGACGCTCTGATGGGTGGACTGCGTATGCAGGCCTCCATTCTCTAGGGGGATTACCAGGGTACTGAGAACCCCCTAGTCCCGGCGACGCCTATTGCTGCGGAGGGAGAAGATGTCAGTCTTCTTCGGCGGAGCAGGCTTGCATTGCTCTTCCCGCTCCCGTTCCGCGGCCTCCTTCTGCGACATTACATTTTCACAGAAGACCATTTCCGACCAGCACTCATCGCTTCCGAGCATCGCGTAGATGATGCTCGGCAAGGAGAGGTCTCCGCCGACAACTGCCGCCAGGGACAGCCTCTGGGGCCCCCACGCGGCACACTCCGTCAGGGTGTGTTGCGCCGTGTTGATTGGCGTACCACACTCGTGGCAGGAAGGTGACATTTCCCGCCGTGCTATCTTGTGCAGGTACTTACCCAAGCAGTCGTGTCCGGTAAGTACCTGCGTCAACCTAAACGAGAGCGTGCCTCGTTTTCTTTTGACCTAGCGACTCAAGTGGGCACGTACCGCCTCCACTGTCGCCAGGCCCACTGTGGGAGACCCCAGATCTTCCTCCCATCGGGCTACCAGGACTTGCTGGGCTAGAGCCCTGATCCGTCCGACATCCGCCGACCCTGGACGGTCGCCGCGGTCTCTCGCCTCGGCCCGGAAGCGGTACACCTCTGCGAGCACCTCCACCTGGAGTTCCCAGGGCGGATCGCCCGCGAGGAGCGTCGCCGCTATCCAAGACACCGTACGATACCCTCTTATCGCTCTTACCGTTATGACCCACTGCGGCCTCCGCAGGAGGGCCCGGTTGTGAGCAGTAAGCGCATCGACCCATATCGGGGCACCGTACAGTGCCATCGACCTCACTATGCCGGCATAGAGGCCTCCCACGTTAGGTAGGAGGCGACCCAAGGCGGCAGCTGTGTTGATGAGCTTCGGGCCGAGTTGCACGAAGTGCTGTCTGAAGCTCCATCGCCCGTCCAGGGTCAGGCCCAGATACTTCATCTGAGTCTGCACCTTAACCACCGTCCCGTGGACGGTAATACTCGCCCCCCGAGGGTGTCATGTTATTTATACCTATTTTGCATTTAAATAAACTTTATACATTTGTTTTTTTTTCTTGAGTTACTTTGTAAGGTTAAAAAATAAGAAAAGAGTATTGAATAAATCATTGTTTTATTCTTTTCACATAAATACTTAAAATCGGATTGAACTTTATCCGAAATTATAACTAAACAATCTTAAAATAAAGTAAGTACCTAATTAAGGAAATTAACAAGTGACTAAAACCTTGCCATACACAAAACCGAACACCACAGCTGTCATAGAATAATTATTGTCACAGATAAAAAATAAATGTAATGCGTTATTGAATACAGTGAAGAAAAAGTATTTATTTATATTTTTATAAGACTATTGTTTTTTTTTTAAGTAGCATGCTCAGCTTAAATTGGAAATTATGTTAGGTATTGTAGATAACAAAGAAAATACGCCGTACAACAAGTAGGTAGTGATTCTAGCTATTGTTGATTAATTAAAAAAAAAAAACAAGAACTTTGACGTACGGTGTATTCATCCCTATTATCAATTTACAAGCAAGCTACTTTTATTTACATTTTTAATGAAATATCAGTTTTAAGTCGATCGACATTATTTACACACACATCAAACATTCAAAACAAAATAAGGTACACGAAATTTACACAAATGTAAGTCACTATTTCACATTAAAGTACATATGTTAACAAAAGCTGCATATATCAATTCTATAATAATAACGAATAGCAGTTACTAGTCCGTTATATCCTTATTAACTATTATTTATTGTATTATTATCATCCAATTTAAAGCATACAACCGTAATACTTTGAGAAAGAATATTAAAAAATTATAATATAATTTGATAATAATACGAGGAAGACTTGGAATAAGGCACGAATTGTATGTAACTTTGCGTCAAAACAGCACCTTTCACTTATATTTTACTTATAAATATGCTATCAATGATTCAATATGGTGGTTATTTTTTATATTCTATGTGCAATTTAATATTTGAATTAAAATTGTTTCATGGATTTTTGTTATATATTCTCATCTAATTCGACATAGGTAATTATTTTAATTATAATTCTTAAAATTATTGTCAGTGTCACGTAAATATTATTAAAAAATGTATTAAATTTGAAATAGGTATATCGTTACAAATATACTATTTTGGCAATTAAGGAGATTACCACAGATTGTATTTTTTTATAATATCCCTGCAATAATGTATATTTTATACAGAATAAAATATTGTAATTCAAAAATCGAACGTCGATATGTACAAACTTACGTTGCATATGATAGGAATTTAATTGTATTTATGCGGCATATCAAATAGTTACTTCAATTTTACATAAGTAATATAATAACTAAAAGTCATAACATATTTATGTATTTTCTAGACGAAATTACATTACACTGTCCTATAATGAGCTTTCTTCAGGTGTGGTGTAAATAAATGCTATACATACAGACAAATGTTAATATATGATAACTATAAAATAAACGTATATAATTATATACAGAGAGTTTCTAACTTTGCGACCCTGTATTATATAGTTAAGACATAAGTAGCCTCAAATTTAGATATTTTTACAGTAAGGCCATTATTTACAAGTAAATACTAAAATATTTTCAAATATTCTTATCAGGGTCTTTTAGCACCGAAACTATTTGTTCGATGAAGACTTTGTATGTGATTAAAAATTTACATTAAATCAAAAAATTAATTAAAATGAATCAATGAATATATTAAAAAAAAATAAATACTCCGGCATTAAAAACTTTTCTGTGAATTTTTTTTTTCAAACATTCAAAAACTTTTACTATATACATTTGTATATTAAAACGACACAACACATTTGGACGGCAACAACTTATTTACAACCCTTAGCCGCTAAGATATCCTAAGCGTCGTAATTTGTAACTAAATGCATAATCTATTAACAGGAAGACTATAGTGAACTGAATGACTAAAATTTAGTAACGGTATAACAAATGACGAAGAGAAATCATTTCCCGAATTATGAAGTAAACTCGCATGGAACATTCTAGAAAATTGGACCCTTTCATATTGGCAACATTCGATATAAAGAATTTAAAGATACCAATATTAAGTTTTAAGTAATACTAAATCACTCAAAACAACAAAATTTTACTACACTTCGAGAAATTTTTGCATTTTAACATGTGGCTTAACTATTGTATGTATGTATTACGCGGTGGTTCGTTAATGAATAGAATGAGAAGTTACTTGTAGAAATTGAAATGAACAAAAAATTAACATTAAATCCATTCTATGTAAAAGCGAACTACCAGTGTTTCATAACAAAGTTCGTAGAAACCAACCGTTAAGACAATACAAATTATTCAAGTCCACGTAAAATTAAAAAAAAAAAATATCTAAATTATACAAATACCACCTTCGCCAGGTTAAACTTGTAACTTAAATTGCCCGTTAATTCAGTCTAATTATATATAAATTTGTTTTTCTAACTGGGGCTAGTTGTGTTGCTTCTGGGCTCTGATTTTAATGCTGTGCCATTTATTTTGGGCGCGTTGGGCGGGGTCGTCGCCGTGGCCGTGGCAGCAGCCGCTGTGTTCGCTTGACACTGAGCACAGGCCTCTAATCTCCGCCCGACCACGGCACGCAATTTCAACGCTGGACCCAACTTCATTTGCAGCATGCCCGTCAGGTGCTCTTCTGTAAGAAGTGGCAGGCCTGAGCCGTCGATTCTCTGGTCGCGAAATTTCTGAAAAGAAATATAATAAATTAATTATATGTAAAAGTAGAAGCGTTAGTACACGTGACCCTTAACTGAAGGTTGCGGGTTCGAATCTAGGTAAGTAGGTGTCTAGTATATAGCCATGTTTTAGCCCAGCAGTGGGACATTTGCACTCTTATTTTAATTTTAAAATGTATATGTTAAAGTCAGAAACTATATTGATAACATAGTTACAAAATCAACTCCTAAATCAACTTCTACAAGAAGTTCATATAACGTAAAGTATTTGCGATTAAGGCTGCGATGTTTAAAAGTAAAATTATTAAACAAAAAAATAACGTTCAACCTGGAAGATATTTTCGTACAGTAATTTGCAAAGCAAATGGGTCGTCAATAAAAAAGTCTAAGTTCGTTGGTTCGGTTGTGGGAAGCTCTACGGAGTTTAAGAGTTTATTAGTGACCGGTTGAAGCCAGCGCACCTGTCGTCGTGTCACGCAGGGGCTACAGCGCGATCGGCGCCTCTTGGAACTAGCTTGTTCAAAGTAATAATATACGTAACCATATTTAATTTCTATCTTGATCAGCTTACTATACTTATGGTAAATTTTCATTTATTTGATATAAAAAAAATTACTTAATGAATCTGAATCTGTTCTCAATTATCAATTGAAATATACTTTACATTTCGATTTAATTTCAAATCTTATTCATTTATGACTCTTAAAACGAAAACGTCTTGGACAAAATAATTTCTAAGTGTACTACAATTTAATAAGTTTCATTTTTTTTGTAAAATATCATTTATCCGGTGTTTACATTACGAAAGACAATAAATGATTTCACGGTATGTAAGCACTAGTGTGACAAAGCGGGCGATGCGAATCGCAAGTATCAAAACGATTCGATACCGATCTCTCAGGTCGCGGGCGCAGCGTCCAGCGACCTGTCATCTCCGCGGGAACGTTGACAAAAAGTGAGCCGCCTACGTGACGTCCTGCACCCCTCCCCCCACACCGCCCGCTCGCCCTCTGAACATCTTCACGCTCGACCACTTTTTACCGCGCGACATTTGCCCGGAGTTCGATCCGTGTCATCCGACGATATTCCTTTTTTAAATTGCGCCGGAGCTCGATTATTTTTATTTTTTAATTTTATATGGCTTCGAGAAAATAAGTGGGCAGCCGTCGAGCGGTAAAAAGCGATGGCGTACAAAAAAGCCTATGAATAATTAAAGTGAGATAGCTAGTAGCTAGCTCATGGGAATGGAATTATTTAGCGGCAACGACAGCACTCCGGCGCCCGCCGCTTGCGTTGAAGGACAGGTCAATTTGCAGGAGTCATGTTGCTCCTTTCACGTTAGCTTTAATGTCGAACCCGTACGTTTATTTTTGTGTAAATGGACGTGTTTGGTGATAAAGCCAAGTATTAAGACTATTTAGAACGGTCAATAAGTCATGTCCGAGATAACCTTGGCGGGATGGGTACGAATTAGGTTTAAGGGCATATTTAAGCTTAATAGGGGTTAGGAGGTTTTAAATCGTTTCGGGTCTCTAATGCCCGTGCCCCGGGGTCAAGAGTGACCTGCGTTCAACTAAACGAACTGGAATGATATTGGAGAAAATTGCTTTAATTGGAGATCAAATTGCTGGTTTCACGAAAGATTTACGTCTAAGATTTTATTTATTTTCTGTGTTATGTGAAAGACACGAAGTTTTTAATTAATATATAATAATATATATGTTAAATTTTCAAAACCGATGATATAAATTTTAATGTCAGAAAGTTGTACTTTTATTTTCTTTTCTTCCTTTCTGTATATCTTTGTTTGTTTGTGATTAATTGAGCATAATAATTTATGTACTGACAAGCACAACGGCCTCCGTATTTCTGTATTGTGTTAAAGATAATACAGAAAAAAGTCAAACGTCACCTTCTAGTATCATAGTGAATAATTGCTGCACTCGGTAATTTACATCCCTAACGGCTAGCAATAAGTTAAAATACATGGACGCAGCACTGCACTTACGAAGGCCGTATAGTTAGCGGGCTATAGGCAGGCTGTATCGCCCGTGGCCATGAACCGATGTTTAAATTGCGCCCGTGAAGGCACAGCAGCCGCATCCCGCGAACAGGTTGTGAGGGAGCAAAAAAGGTTAAAGTATGTTCCCCTGGAGGTCGGGAGTGGAGCAGGGGTGCGGCAGGGGAGAGGGCAGGGTAATGACAGGGGCGGCGCGGCGCCCGCGGCGGCTACCGCGCAAATTGATGCCTGCGCCCTCTGTGGAACCTTTGCTCCCGGCTAGTGATGCGCCACACGATAATTTACGACGCTCTAGGAACTACGAGCTCGTTTACTGGCAGGTGCGTGGTAGGCGGCTTTAAAATTGCGCGATAGATAATAAATATTAATAAACATAATCTTTGGATCTTACTTTTGACTTTCTATTTGCATTGTATCTAAATATATAATTATCTAGTGGTGTCACAAGAAAATGCTTTACAATATTAAATTATAATTACGTTCATGGGAGATATTGATAATTATAATATTAAAACGATATACTTTATATATTATATTCTTTAATAATTGCTACAGCTTATGAACTGAACGCAGGTTAACAATTACAATGTCCACGATCGATATCGATAATAAGCTCTTTTCGAGCACATCCCTATTAGATGCATTACTATAAAGATTGCTATTAAGTTTAAAGCATGAACGCACTGGCTTATATTTAAGAGCTGACGGTTGGCGGCTCAACGCTCTTTCGATAATTATATCACAGTTGGTCGCTGTTTCTCATCTCCTCATCTTTTTTTAAAAGGCAAGAGGTCATGGGACGTAGAGCCTGTTTTTTTTTTTATAACAATTGTCGTTTTTTCATTTTGTCGGCGCTTTCTAACTTTTACTTACGGTTCCATTAAATTTTTTCGGTATCTCGGTATATGCTGCTACCGATTTTAAGTTGATAAGCTATTAAATGTAATTACTAGTGGTTGTTTTAGAATGTGCCGAATCACGGTATTACTTTATTTAATATTGAAAGTTGGCGTGTAATAAATAGGTATCAAGTCGTACCTATTTTCAAGGACTTTAGAGAAAAACTGCACCTTTAGTTGTTTTTTTTCAATTCTTGTTTGTTTGTGATTACATAATGATAATAATAAATAAGTTTATATACGTAGTTCTTTATATCAGTATACAGTGCTTATTAATAGGCGTGATTAAATTTTTTTTATACTTCGTTCACAAAAATTAAAATAGTAAGTACCTATGATCTAGGTAAGGTGTATACGCAATTAAACCTATGCAATGAATAAAAACATTATACCTAATGTTAATAAGAATATATCTAAATAAGTAAGACAGAGCATTATACGACACACTTACCTATATAATACATGTTTATATAAGTCGTTATTTATATATATTATAATTTGTAAATGAAATAAAACGAACTGTTTAAAGATTTAATAGTAAAAACGGTAGTTCTTAAACAAATATTCAACTCATCGATTGACGCGATTAATCTTTTTATTTACATCAAACATTAAGAAACTTTTGACAAGTTTACGTGTTACTTAGATTATATAATAAAATAAAATAGTATTTAAATGGAAATGATTAGACGAATCATTAAAAAAAAATGGAAGGAGGTTTGGAATATATTAATGAAATATTCTATATATATAACTAACAAGAATTTGTTACCGTGACCCGGGCAGCGTCATTTATTAAAATAGAAAGCTTATCTTGGGCATGGAGTAGTCGCAAAAAGCTCCCACATAATTGGAAAATAACCTGACGCCGATCAGTGGGTGTGGCATGCGCACCACGCGACGGTCCGAGACACACTGAGGGAAAGTCGTGAGTGTGATAGAGATAGCGATAAGCGCCCGCGCAGGTGGGCGGGATTTATGCAGCCGAGAGGCGACGAATGCGCCCGAACGTACATTCCGAATCCGCCCAGCCGTTGATGTGCGCATTGAAGTAATTTACTTTGACCTCCAAGTTATCTTTACTGTGGTTATAATAACAATGTTCCGATGGGTCACATAAAGCTGGTTGTTATTGTTCATATCAATTGAATGATAGAATGTTACGTGGATTTGATTTGTATACCTGCTATCAACTTAAAGGCGAAAATTAAAAAAAAAACACTAAATAATTCGTTGCTATCAGTTAAATATATTTAAGCGACGCCCAGCTGACAATTATTGTTGACTATTGTTTAGTTATTATTCTTTTACAAAGATAAGTTGGTACATACATACAAAAAAAAAAGATTGATAACTTAATAATCTATTAACTGTGTGGACCATTGAACTATGGATATATCTGGAGGATGCGTCTTGATATTATAAAGGAAGAAAATCATTTATTTTAGTAATTTCAAAGTTATAGGTGAGCTAATTCTATTTAAAAAATAAAACGATCAATATAGGTTTGGACTATAAAACACAAACGAAGACACCTATAATATATAAGTTTAATTTGATGAATACGAATTTATTACT
Organism: Nymphalis io; assembly: GCF_905147045.1. Taxonomy (NCBI): domain Eukaryota; kingdom Metazoa; phylum Arthropoda; class Insecta; order Lepidoptera; family Nymphalidae; genus Nymphalis; species Nymphalis io. The sequence continues at coordinate 3,482,308 of NC_065902.1, read as the reverse complement.
GATAATAATAAAAAAAAAAACACAAAATTCAATATGAAACTACCTCCACCTTACAACAACCTACACTTCTTATATATAATTAATCAAAACGGCAGTGAATGTTTCATTTAACAGCGAATAGAGATTCGGGTTCAAATTAAACTAGGGGTCAGATTGTTTAATATCTCCAGTTAATTGCTTGGTTCGCTTGCATCGCGACTCGGTTACACGGTGCCTGTATTAAGATGTCTTTTGATATAAGCTTCGATTGAGTGCTTAGATGCGAAACGACTTAAAACGTGCAAAAACATCTTCTGTATTGACTATTTTATTTCCAAAGAAGTTATAGTGTAATATTTAAGGGCAGTTTAGTTTTAAATTGACATTGTTATTGGGCTGACTGCCTCGTTGGTCTAGTTACTAGATATAAGGCCACAGACCCGGAAGTCCCGGGTTCAAATCTCAGGTCAAAGTCATTTGCTTTTTTTGTTGTAAAATTTTCATTAGCAGCACGGAGTCTGAAAGTTGGAAGTGTGTACACTCCCGTGCCGCGGAAGCACGTAAAGTCACGCCTGAACTCTTGCCGGTCGTGTAGGATTGTGTTTGCGCATACACTTTTGCACTATAATATGTCCTGCGCAGTTGGCTAAATTATCTTGAGAAATCTTAATTTAAGTATTAATTATGACAGACGTATCCGGCGTAGATCCTACTCACACGTTGTAGCGTTCTGTCAATGCTAATCAAAGAAAAAAAAAACAAAAATCAAATCTAATATTAAAATGCAACCAAAGACAATTGACTACTTTTTATTGACTTTTTATTAAAATATTCGTTAAAAAATAAAAGATAGAAATTTAACAAAATAATATTGCGTCTTAAATAAATGATATAATACGATATTGTAAGGAAGTTTGAGTCTCAGCGTCAACAAATCTTTTGATATGTTTCTAAATTATTCTATACCATTACGTTTCATCTCATGCTATCTTGTATTAAGATGTACCTAGACTAACAAAAAATAATAAGAAGATGAATTACACTATGCTTTTGCTGACTTCAAAAGGAGGAAGGTTCTGTATTTCGCGAGTATGTCTGTATCTTTTTCTGTTCGCATTTTTATAATAACTACAGGATTAATTTGTAAGAATTTTATCGGGGTCATTTAACGGAAGATATATTATATGTCGGTAATATTTGTAGACATACTAGTAAAACTGGTTTAAAAAAAAAAAATATTTTAAATAATATTGAGTATAAATTCAGCCTTGTATTTGAAGTGCGTAAAGGCTCACCCCACACATAACATGGAGTTTAAACACCGTTAGTTAAATAAATAACGCTTTTCTGCCCGTAGGCTGTACAATTGCTATACTTTATTACTGACGCCTCACAGTTATAGTTAACGCTTTGCGGAGAGGTGAATGTTTTGTAGTCGTACTTCTGATCAGTTTAAATGTTACTGTGCTTTTAATAAGCCATTCGAACTATAGTTTAAATTTTAATTAAATGATAACGAATGACGAATAATTGGAGCCAACGTATGAAGGTGGCATTATATTGTGGAAATTTGTTATTAACAATAATATTTATCTATTTAACTAGCTACTCGCACAGGTGGTATAAGCTTGTATATAAAACTTTTATTAAATGAAAAACATACTAATACGTTTTTTTTTAATCAAGACTATTTCCGACTCGCTAAAGTTTCATCACAATAGTCTAACATATAAACATTCATTTTTATTTATCGATTAGTTTATAGCTGAAGTAAGGCGAAGAGAAAGTAGGTAAGTACTGGAAGCCTTAGGTTAAGGGTTTTAGATAGTGAATGATCAATGCACCCATTGTATCTGGCTGGTTAATATTGAAATTTTGTAAACAATTACAAAATAAGAAAAAAAAGCACGCCTCCTGCTAGTTGTTCATTTCTGCTTTGACTTTTGATAAGTATAATGCTTTTAAATTGAATTACTAAAATTCGTTTTCGTGACGATGAGAACATTAAAAACTAAACGAATTTGTTATTCGTAATATTGACCCTCATTGAACAGTAACAATAACGATGATAAATGAAAACATACGATATTATATATCGAATACATTGTACGCGGCAGAAGTGCAGCGGCGCGGGCCAAACAATCTACGCGTATATCATCGTGTGATACTATCGCGGCTCGTGCCACGTCGCTTAACTCAAGGTAGTGATGTGCGGTGCAATACATTAGTTAAACGCAAAGCGCAGCATTAAAGACACGTCGCTTTCAAGCAAGTCAAATCGAAATATCGATAAACGATCTATCGATATAAAGTAAATAAGTGAAGTTGTAGCGGCGCAAGTTAGAATCGGAAAACAATCTACGTATCATCGTCTGATTCTATCGTGGCTCGTGCCGTGCTGCTTGTAACTCAATGCAGTGGTGTGCTGAAGAATATCGACCCAGAACATTAACGATTTATACCATAATTGGAAATGATTGTCGACAATGAATGTATTTTTTAAATAGTGGATAGCTTATTACTTATTGTATAAAGTTAGATTTAAAGTATAAGGCTATATAAGTATATATATGCTGCTATAGGTATGCAGCAGCAACGTGTAAATATTATTAATTTTGTAAAATTACTTCATTAGAGTAGATTTCCTTGTTTTTAAGTTAATTTATTATACGATAAATTATTATTTTTTAAAACCATTATATTTTATAACAAGCATTATGATAACATCGATATCCATTCCCGCACTAGTCGTGATGGAGTAGCGGTCGCGTGCCGCGGCCTCGCAAGTCGAGGAAAGTGCGCCCGCGCAGACACTTGATATCACGCCGCACGAACGATCATTATCATGCCTCAACTTTGCCATATTTCCTCTATCTCTCCTCGCTCCAATCACACTTTGTTACTTTTTAGGTTATAAAATGAATTTACAGCACGATTTCGCAGACAGTTTCTTTACATTTTATTACTGTGAAAGTTATATACAACACAATATAACATATATAGTTTTATAATAGCACGTCATAAAACTATTCGAAGCGAAAATTCAAGTGTTTATTACCTGCACGGAACTGTGTAATTAAGTGCGCATTAAAGTATTTTGGGTCACAAGGTGGTATAGTTATCGTCAACACCTCCCCCCCCCCTATATACAGTGCGAGGGGGGACACTGCTGATGTATGCGAGCAGATGTTGCTTAACAATTGCTATCTTTCTTTCAAATCTAACACAATTATAAACTTACTTTAAATATGTAATTGCTATTTATAGGTTCGATTCATTACCGCATTCTACACGAAACCGAACAAAGGTTTGTTTATCGGTATAGAAACCTATTTCAACGAGATTGGCTAACGTAAGCCAAATGAGTAATTTACCATTTACGCACATACGCACGGCCCAACCACTTTATAGTTTATAGGCGCTGTCTAGGAAACTTGTAAGACAGTGTTCTACCTCAGAGATCCGATATTCCCATTAGTGAGCGAATGTACTACACCGAGGGGGTAGGCTAACACTTATAGCGATTTAGTGAACAGTCTTCGCTGAAATCGAATTCAAGCGAAATTCAAATACGGGAGTGTAGCGTTGACTGTAACAAATATATTCGAGTATCATATCTAAGTATGTATTGATTGAAAGTAAAAAACAAAGTATTTAGGTGTTTTAAATTATATATTTTAT